>NW_019397259.1:53560-112265 GCF_000591075.1 Eurytemora carolleeae
CCCCCCTCCATTGAAGATAAAAGGACCTTCAACAATATTTTCAATGGAAACTTAAATAAAGTGTGCAAGAGTGTACACAGGAATAAATCAAGGGGGAACCAGATATGCGCGAAGTGGCAAAAAATGGTTGCCCCCCCCCTTGATCTGTAAATTCATAACATTTGGCTTCTTGGATACTTCTCTCCCTCATACAAAACAAGCAGCAAAAAAATAGAAAACTAATTTTTATGTTCCTTACTCTTCTGCAGTTTCAGATTTTAAAAGATAGATAGCTTCTACCCCTTAAAAGGTCTAGAGAACAGTCCCTTGCCCCCCCCCCCTTGTACGCCCTTGAAACTGCACTCTTTGATACTTAAATTTAGAAACAAAAACCTCATTTTACCTCGTAAATTACAAATTACGTACACAGTTCCATTAAACTGTGATTTTATCGTTATTTAGATTATCGGGGGATTTGATGATGTCATCTCAGATTATTTTGGTCACCCAATCCATATATGTGAAACTTCAGAAGGTGACAAATATTTTTAACATTACGGAAAGGGAAATCGACGAAAGAACACGATTTCCTAATTGTGGTCTCGATGGGAATCAGTTGCATTGTTAGCTCGAGGGACCCGTTTATAAACATTGAAAATGACAATTGTCAAGTTTGTAACCGCAACGTTTTTGTGAATTAAACCTCGTATTGGCCGAATTTGAAAAATGTTATTCAATAAGATTTGACTATTTTCCTTTGATTTTACCTAACTCTGTCAATTGTGTCGCAGAGATATATTATTTTCGTCGAAATTGAAACGGCAAAGTATTGTTTGAGGTAGATGTTGTCCAATTTGCATAGATTTTACGATTTTTCTTTGGCATTAATGGAATTTTTAACGTTTAAGCTGATATGATGTAATTGAGTGTCGAATTTGCACAATTTTAGCGAATTTTTGTTTTGTTTGTTGCAAATTTATTTCGTTTTTTTCGGCGAATTCTTACCAAATAATTTGTAGGGTTTACCAATGAAGCAACTTACCGAGCAATCGGAGTAGATATAGTAAACTTTGAACAAGCAAAGGTAAATCATTTAATTACTTAAAGGGAGTGACCGGCTATGTAAGGTGGTTGAACTGAGTATGCAGTGTTGTGGAAAACTTCTTTCGGATTCATTTGAGACATATTAAATTGTAAGATCTGTAAATCCTGAGTTTGAGCGCAAATTCGACGTTCAAAACTCTTACTTTGGGGGTGGATACGTTTTTAGAATTAGTTTTTTTAAATTATTAAATAACGACAACGAAAAATAAAGTAAAAATTATACATTAATCTAATTAGATTTTTAGGAACATATTTCTCAAAAGAAATTTGTCAATAAATCAATGCTAAAATCGATAGCTTCGTTGAATTTATTCGCAGATTTCTTCAAATTCTTCAAATGTCGTCTTTTCAATAATAATTCTAGAAAATCTGCGAAAATCTTTCTGAATAATGAGAAACCAGAATAATGAGAAAATAGAAACTAATAATTAAACAAGATTACTTATTTTCGATGATAAGATTAATTTTTATTTTCTCAACATGTTCCTATACATGACATCCGTAGTTTTTGTAGAACTTTTTTACATTTTATGTCGTTGTTATTTAATGACTTTAAAAAACAAATTCTGAAAACGTATCCACCCCCAAAGTAAAAGTTGTGAACGTCGAATTTGCGTCAAAACTCAGGATTTACAGATCATTAAAAAGTGTTATTTGTCTCAAATGAAACCGAAAGAAGTTTTCCACAACACTGCATACTCAGTTCAACTATACCTTACATAACCGGTTACTCCATTTAAATACAGGCGTTGTCGTTTGTATTTATTACTAACATTTTGATTTGATTCCTGCCAAAATTTTATACGGCAAAGACACATAAACACGAATACAAAGAAAGTTAAGTTTATTAAAACAGCTTCTCTTTGTTTACTTGTAAAATTTAATTGTAATTTAAAAATTGCTTGCTTAATATTGTATCAAAAAAATCCCCGATCACATATATACAACATATATAAACAACATATATAGACAACATATATAGACAACATGTTTCACTCTTTCCTGCTTTGATCGCTAGTGTATTTGAATATTTGTGTTTAGTTTATTCCAGGGGATTAAAATACATGGATTAGATATGTTCCTGCTTTGACCAACAGGGGATTTGAACACTTATGCTTAGTTTGTTCCTGACTTGACCACCAGGATCGTTGATAACATTTATTTAATTTGTTCCTGCTTTGACCACCAGGGCATTAAATTAAATACATGTATTTGGTATGTTCCTTCTCTGACCACCAAGGGATTCGAATACATGTGTTTAGTATGCTCCTGCGTTGACCGCCAGGGGGTTTGAATACATTTATTTAATTTTGTCCTGCTTTGACCACCAGGGGATTTAAATACATGTGTTTAGCATGTTCCTGGTTGGACCACCAAGGGATAAAAATACATGTGTGTAGTTAATTCCTGATTTGACCACCAGGGGATTTAATTAATTGTGTTTAGTATGTTCCTGCTTTGACCGCCAGGGGATTTGAGAAAACAAAAATTCCAAAATTGATGTACGCTCAGATACTTACTGCAAGGTAATATAGTGGTGAAGAAGTTATGAATATGAAATGGATTGTAGACGTAATTCTTATTCAATCAATACTCAAAGTTAGAAAATCAAGGACATCTTATTCAATACTCGAAGTTAGAATAAAAGGACATCTTATTCAATACTTGAAGTTTGAAAAAAAGGACATCTTATTCAATACTTGAAGTTTGAAAAAAAAGGACATCTTATTCAGTACTCGAAGTTAGAAAAACAAGGACATCTTATTCAGTACTCGAAGTTAGAATAAAAGGACATCTTATTCAATACTTGAAGTTAGAAAAACAAGGACATCTTATTCAACACTCGAAGTTAGAATAAAAGGACATTTTATTCAATACTCGAAGTTTGAAAAAAGGACATCTTATTAAATACTCAAAGTTAGAATAAAAGGACATCTTATTCAATACTTGAAGTTTGATAAAAGGACATCTTATTCAGTACTCGAAGTTAGAAAAACAAGGACATCTTATTCAATACTCAAAGTTAGAAAACAAGGACATCTATTCAATACTCGAAGTTTGAATAAAAGGACATCTAATTCAATATTCGAAGCTAGAAAACAAGGACATCTTATTCAATATTCGAAGTTAGTAAAAAAGGACATTTTATTCAATACTCGAAGTTAGAAAAACAAGGACATCTTATTCAATACTCGAAGTTAGAAAAACAAGGACATCTTATTCAATTCATTCATGAATTCAATTCAATTGTAATACTGTGAATCGGACCACTCTTTATATGGAGGGTCTCTTAGTCTTGGAATCCATATTCCTTTTTAAAATAATTTTAATCATGAGAGAACTCTAAAATGTGTTTTCAATGCTGCAACCTCCACAAATGATGAGAATTAAAATATTTTAGAAAATGTTAGATATAATGTCCTTGTCTGATTCACAACGGTATCCATGAAGCCTTAATTCAATAAATATTATAAACAACAACCTAGTTATTCTAGCTTTAAAAGGGTTTAACTCTCCATTGTATCTGAAGTGAGAAGTGCCTAATCAGTTTTGTGGAGAAACCACATCATTAAAAACAAAAACAAAAACCTTGAATATTTAAATCATACTTGATCAGAAAAATCTTTTAAAGGTACCTTGGGCCACTCTATCAATATGGAGAGTCACAGGAAACATGTTAACCGACTTATAGTTCCGATGGCAAAGATGCCGGGTAAATAATTCTGGACTTTTGATGTTCGACATCGGCAAACATGGGTCACTTAAAATTACGTTTAAACAGCTACTGAAAAGGTTCATAGAGAATGAATAGATACATTGTTTAGAAAAAGGCTACAATAAGAATAAAGTAATATCTTAGATTCGTCTCTAAAATCTTTTTCTTTGTGGTTAACTCTGCACGTTTATAAATTGCCCCATAAATCTTTACAGCTGTCAATGTACCGGGGACCGGGATTTCTTAATTAGAACCTATAAATCTTTACAGCTGTCAATGTACCGGGGACCGGGATTTCTTAATTAGAATCTATAAATCGCATCTATATATTGCTAAAAAGAAGATATCGACAGAATATAAATGTGTGTATGTTACTTATACAGAGTCCAAATTTAATGAATTTGAGCCGCGTCTCAAATCTGCCAAAAACCGGTTTCAATTGAGCACCGGCTTGAATCTCGAAACATATTGAATACAATATTAAGTGGAACCAACCATATTTGAGTCGCGTCTAAAATTTAAGCCGTAGCTCAAATTCTTTAAATTTGGCCTCTGTTTAATCTAAACCTCGGAGACATCGAATGAATTTATAAATTGCCATTTTCTGATTCTATTGATTGATAACAGACTGCTGCAGATATTTCGATAGTTATATGAAGCTCTTTAAAACTGCCCCCCCCCCCCCTATTTATTTATTTTAACAATTATTAAGATTTATGTGTAATCGTATAAAACCAATTAAAAAATTGACAATACGAAATTTTATGAATTCTGTCGATGTCCGCCCCGAAGTTCCGGGGACAAACCAAACCAGATATATCACGATTTTTTAAATTTTGCGTTTATTCTACCGACAAATAATTATGTGAAACATTTCAGTTTTATTCTAACTTTTGTCAAATTCCCTTTAAACTTTTATAATTCTAGAATTCTTCCCCGAATACCAATAGAATTGTGCCAAATACAATATAATACAATATTTTAAACTTTCATCTTCAAACAGAAAATGTTCAACTAGACAGCATCAGAACAGTGGATTGAATATAAAGATACTAAGAGTTCCACAACGATAACTCATACAGTGGTTGTCAAAATACAAAGACGACAAAAACAGGGCGTACACAGAAATTTGTTCAGGCGGGCTTGAATATTCCCTTTAAACTAATAATGTTAAACATAATTAGAAAAGTGAGGTGCAGCTATCCACGATTACAAAACTTTTGAAAGATTGCAGAAGTAAAATTTTCGATATTAACAACTTTGAGGAAAACCCCTTTTTTGTAAAAGAAATAATATGGCTTGTAGATAAAAATCAAAAACCAAAAAAACATTTAGAAAAAGTATTTTGAATTTTAAATCAATTTGTTGGTTTAAAATTTAGATAAATTATTGCTTAAAGTTTTTAGGGAATTTTTTCAGAAATTTGAATAAGAACTAGATATATTAGCATTGTAAGGAAATTTCAAAGTTCATAATCATATAATTTACGAAATTAAGTAAAATATTAGAAATTGTAAAGAAAAATGTTGAGAACAAATTGATTTAAATCCTGGAAATATTGAATTAAAAAATGTTTATTAATACACTAGGTAAAGGTGGTTTGGAATTATAAAAAATATAAATATAAAAATATAAAAAGTGATTTTTATTTACACATTTACAAACATGAACAGATTTTGCAAATTATTAAAGTTCTTTTGAACGTTTTGTATCAATTTTAAGACTGGTTCAACTTAAAAGTGTCGCAATGCCTTGGGCTTTGGTTTAATCTCATTAACTCACGTACGTAAACATTAAATTGATATTTCAACAAAGTTGAAAAGTTTGTTGGTTTATCTTTATTTACGTAAACAGAAACCATACAAAAAAAAACAAAGTAGCACATTCTTATCATAAAAGCTGCATACACTACAGTCTTAAAGTTGTAGTCCATTTCATAGTCTGAAAGGAATATAAGGAAAGTCCCGTTTCCTCCTGCTGTGGTTTAGTTCTTAGTCTGAGAGGATGAAGACCTCAAGAGTAAGAAGAAGTAGAGTAAGGATAGTCTCTGATACTCCAGCTGTAGTCCAGTTCTTATTCTGAGAGGTAGAAGACTACCAGAGTAAGGAGTAGAGGTAGAGTAAGGATAGTCTCTGATACTCCAGCTGTAGTCCAGTTCTTATTCTGAGAGGTAGAAGACGACAAGAGTAAAGAGGAGAGGTAGAGTGAGGATAGTCTCTGATACTCCAGCTGTAGTCCAGTTCTTATTCTGAGAGGTAGAAGACTATCAGGGTATGAAGGAGAGGAAGAGTAAGGATAGTCTCTGATAATCCAGCTGTAGTCCAGTTCTTATTCTGAGAGGTAGAAGACTATCAGGGTAGGAAGGAGATGAAGAGTAAGGATAGTCTCTGATAATCCAGCTGTAGTCCAGTTCTTTTTCTGAGAGGTAGAAGACTACCAGAGTAAGGAGGAGAGGTAGAGTAAGGATAGTCTCTGATACTCCAGCTGTAGTCCAGCTCTTATTCTGAGAGATAGAAGACTACCAGTGTAAGGAGGAGAGGTAGAGTAAGGATAGTCTCTGATACCCCAGCTGTAGTCCAGTTCTTATTACATAAATCTCCGGAACAGAAACAGTTTCGGATCTTTTCTTTGTCGGTATCAATTTCAGTACATTTCATTTCAATCATCTCTCCAGCTACATATGGAATACAGCTACGAAGGAACAAGTCTTCGGAGTCTGGACTCGATACTTTAGAAATCATGCAGCCCTCTGTTTCTTTGGGACATTCTATTTCCGATCCAATATCTGTTTCACTGCATTCTTCTAATATGCTTTCACAGATATAACAGTTTAAGGCCTGCGAATAGCCACAGATGAATATTAGGAGAAGGATTGACGTTGGCTTCATGGTTATTGTTCATCTACTATAAACTATACAACAGTAAACTTTCCTTTTACTATATGTTAAATAGTATAGTGGGCGGTTAAAACCGCAAAAAGTTAAAAGATAAAAACTTTGAAACCACATTTTAAAGCTTTTCTAGTCTGTTGTCTCTATAGGGCGTAAAACACACATGAAGGGGCGGGGNTATTTTAGTCATTCAAAAAATTAAAAATTTCATGCGGAAGGAAGTGCAAAAAATGCGTAGTTTGCATGTTGGACCCAAAGAAAAATAGTAGGAGAAGAATTACTATCAGTTTCATGGCTAGAATTCTCATAAACAACGATCCAGCAAATTACTTCTTTGAAACCAAAGCTAGTAAAAAGTGGAAATTAGTTCTGAAAATGTATATGTCTGGGGCTGCAAAAAGAGTTTTTACAGTAAAATAAACGGCCAAGGCGTGTGACACTTTAAAGTCGACCCGGTATTGGAAACATATGTAACTTTTTATAGCAGTCTGAATTTATGTGTATAGTGTTCTTTAAATGATTGTTCATATCTTACTTTAGAGATATGTTAAGAATATCTACTGCACTGGTTGAAGTAGTCCATGCAAGACAACCAACTGTCATTCATAAAAATTTTAAATTTTCTGTTAATTTTTTTGTTTAATTTGTTTGTTGTTTTTTCAGCCGTTTTTTTCGTTAGTTTTTGATGCTCTGGGGTAAAAATGAAAAACTGACATTAAAAAGCAAGTTTTTTATATCTATTCAGTCCAAAAATTCATTTTTTTCCTTACATAAAATTTTTTTCCCACTTCAGCATAACCTTTAGAAAAATGTTTGCCAAAAGATTTTTAAATTAGAGGAGGTGGGGGGATAAGTTTTTTTTGAAAATAAATACCCCTTTAAAGTGTAAATAAATGTATTAATTGTATTAAGTAATGTGATGGTGATTATATACTTAACACCATATTACATTTACCTGATATTTTTATATAGAAACCACTAAATATGTGACCGTCTATAGAAATACGGACCTACTAATTTTGAAAAGAATGTTTGTTACATCTATCTTACGAACTGTATTAAAACCAGAAAAAAAAGATAAAATATGAAAATTTTACTTTTATCTTCATCTGTATTCTTCTCAAGAGTTTGTTCCTTCGTTTTCTTCTTTCATCATCAGTTCTTGGATTTTGCACAATTTTTAAGCGTTTTATACAATTCAAGAAGAAATAAATTCCTAGTATTTTAAAAAGAAAAGAATTTCTTTGTTAAAATTTGTCAAAAAGAAGAAATATCTTTTAAATTTAAAAACTTATGAGAGACACAAATGTGCTATATGTATCATTAATAGTTATTAAAATACAGTTTCAATTGTGAGGAAATATTAGGGTACTATGTTGAACTTATTAACGTAAATTATTAGAAATTATTGAAAATAAATTTTGATCCCTAGCTTATTTTCGTCAAGTATCATAAGTTATTAAAATTCAAATTTAAAATATAAATTCATTGAAATCTTAATTTAATCAAAAATGCATGTTAAAGATATTTTTTCAGGCTCAAAAAGTGTTTACATCTGATTATTTCTCTGTAAAATCCTATACGCAGGAAACACAAGTCACTTTTGCATGGAAACCATATTAAGAAAACAAACAGTTTAAACAGATCTCTAATTTAGCCTTGATCAGACAAAGTGTTCAAGGTTAACGTTGTAAAGCAGAAAATGTCAGCATTACATTGCGGGTCACTTAAAATTAAGCTTACAGTCCCTTTGATGATAATACATGTTTTTATATTTAAGGAAAAGATCTCTAGCTCGTGAAAAGTACAAGGTTGAATATTGTGATTATGGAATGCAGAGTTGTCAGATGGTGGTGCAGAGTAATATTAGCAAGGTAAATATATATATAAATAAAATATGTATAATGTATTTCGACATTTAAATTTATAAAGTTTTTTTTTACAATTCGGTCGAGGACTAAAAGATCTGAGACTGTTATAAATTTAGCCCTGCATAGTAAAGTATACTATTATAGTACAGTACAGTACAGTACAGTACAATACAGTACAGTACAGTATAGTACAGTGCAGTACAGTGCAGTACAGTACAGTACAGTGCAGTACAGTACAGTACAGTACAGTACAGTACAGTACAGTACAGTACAGTACAGTACAGTACAGTACAGTACAGTACAGTACAGTACAATACAGTACTCTGCCGAAATGAATAAATTTAGTTCAACTGCTAGTGCCTTTAACGATTTGACAAGCCGTTAATACTGAAATGGACCGTTTATTGCTGTGCCATTAACGATTTCATAAACCGTGAATATGGTAATAGTATAAAAGCCCGATAACAGCTGCGCTGGAGCCATTAACAATTGTTGAAAATTTTCCGTTCACATCATTAATAACATTAAGATCGTTAACTAATTGTAATTTAAAAAACGGTAAATGTCGTTAAAGAAACAAACGTTCCGGTCTTACCTTCAAAACTAATAGCTACCTGAAATTTTTCTTTTTTTAACAGTTGTAACTAAGGGTTACCGAAACGGCTAGAAAAAAATGGAACTTTCCCAGCCCTAAGTGCAATATACTTTTTATACAATTTCAATACCTTACAGTACTGCAGTCCTTGAACTTTGAGGCAAAGAAAACAAATTTAAATATTTTTGGCTGTGAAATTTTTTAGAAAAAAATTCTTATTTTTAATTTCACCTTCCCCCCCCCCCTCCTCCTTGAAAAATAAAATAATGTGTTTTATCACATTTAGGAATGTCATCTAGTGAGCACAGAACACTATCAAATGCTTAAAATCGATCCCTCAGTGATCTCAAGGAAATAATAAAATTTTTTGTTTTCAAATTATACATTTGATCCAATTCTTTTATTTGTCCTCGGCTAAAACTGTTTTGATAACATTTTTAAAATGTTATTCCTTTTCCTCAGAAAACATGAAAAGTAATTTAATAGTAATTATTTAATTATAATTATAATCTTCAAAGAAAATTTTTTTTTACTGAAACAGTGTTTTTGAAGAGCTGAAACCCTTAGCTGAAAAGTGGATTGACAACAGGTAATTTCAGATATTTTAATGATTAATAGTTTTTTTTAAAAGTTCCTGTGTGACAAATTTTGAAAGTTGTAAATCCCAAATGTTTAGAATTGAGTTGGTTGGAACTGCTGTCTACGGGTTGAGAAAGTACACACGTGGAGCTTGGCTTCATGCCCATCTTGATCATTTGAGAACTCATGTGGTCTCCGCCATTTTGAATATTGCTCAGGTAGTTCATATGGTCTCCGCCATCTTAAATATTTCTTAAGTAGAAATGTGGTCTCCGCCATTTTTAAATGTTGCTCAGGTAGTCACGTACAGTCTGAGTTACTCTAAATATTTCTCAGGTAGTAATCTGGTCTCCGTCATTCTTAATATTGCTTATGGTAGTCATGTGGTCTCCGCCATTTTAGATATTGCACAGGTAGTCATGTGGTCACATGATCCCCCACATTTTAAATATTGCCCAGGTAGTCATGTGGTCTCTATCATCTTGGATTTTTCTCAGGTAGTCATGTGTCTCTCTCTGCTATTTTAAATATATAGAATTAGACACCCCTTATTTAAAAGGGGAAAAATAATAATAAAGTGTTTCAGTTTTGACTAGTTTTGGGCAAAACACCTAGAAACTGTATCCCATTGTTATTGATTGTTATTGAACGTGTTAACAACAAAAAAACAGATCACCTCATTTTTGGGTTAAACACTTTTCTTTTTATAAAAATCAACGGTTTGTTTATTATGAAAATTAAAGAACGAATGGAAAACAATCTTTTTTCCAACAATTTGACATCGCGGCCCATTTTGTGTGTATTGCATTGTTTTGCCTAGATGTCGGCCATGTACTTCAAATGAACCGTTGATTTAAATTAATTGAGAAACTAAACAAAGTATAATATCTAGGATGTTGACGAGGACTGGCCTCTACAGATAGAAGATCATCAAGGAAATAAATACGAGATTATTCTAGCACCAGGGGACATGGTTTGGTAATATCATTCTAGTACCAGGGGACATTGTTTGGTATTATTATTCTAGCACCAGGGGACATGGTTTGGTAATACTATTCTAGCACCAGGGGACATGGTTTGGTAATATCATTCTACTACCAGGGGACATGATTTGGTAATATTATTCTAGCACCAGGGGACATGGTTTGGTAATATTAGTACTATGTTGAACTTATTAACGTNATGTATCAGGTGACTGTAAAATGTATTTAACTGGTTCCCATTGTATCACGTGACAGTAAAATATATTCAACTGGTTCCCATTGTATCTCGTGACAGTAAAATGTATTTAACTGGTTCCCATTGTATCACGTGACAGTAAAATATATTCAACTGGTTCCCATTGTACCACGTGACAGTAAAATATATTCAACTGGTTCCCATTGTATCACGTTATAGTAAAATATATTCAACTGGATCCCATTGTATTGTGTGATAGTAAAATATTTTCAACTGGTTCCCGTTGTATTACGTGATAGTAAAATATATTCAACTGGATCCCATTGTATCATGTGACAGTAAAATATATTTAACTGGTTCCCATTGTATCACGTGACATTAAAATATATTCAACTGGTTCCCATTGTATTACATGATAGTAAAATATATTCAACTGGTTCCCATTGTATCATGTGATAGTAAAATATATTCATCTGGTTCCCATTGTATCATGTGACTGTAAAATATATTCAACTGGTTCACATTGTATCACGTGATAGTAAAATATATTCAACTGGTTCCCATTGTATCACGTGACAGTAAAATATATTCAACTGGTTCCCATTGTATCACGTGACAGTAAAATATATTCAACTGGTTCCCATTGTATCAAGTGATAGTAAAATATATTCAACTGGTTCCCATTGTATCATGTGAAAGCAAAATATATTCATCTGGTTTCCATTGTATCCCGTGACAGTAAAATATATTCAACTGGTTCCCATTGTATCACGTGATAGTAAAATATATTCATCTGGTTCCCATTGTATCACGTGATAGTAAAATATATTTAACTAGATCCCTTTGTATCACGTGATAATAAAATATCTTCATTTGGTTTCCATTGTACTACGGGATAGTAAAATATATTTAACTGGTTCCCATTGTATCACGTGATAGTAAACTATATTTATCTGGTTCCCATTGTATTACGTGATAGTAAAATATATTCAACTGGATCCCATTGTATCACGTGATACAGGGTGTCCCAAAAACATGGGAATTCAGTGACGAATTCGATATCGTCTTTGTTATGAATTAGCATTGTAATACCTAATTTCAAAAGCAATAATATTATTATGTCTGCTAGAGTTTATTTTATGAAAAGGGTAAAAGACTGTAAAGATGTGTCTTTAATGTCTCCGCAAGATGAACAGTGAAGACAGACAAGTTTACTCTGTTTGTATACTGCAATTTTCTTGTTTTACTAAGTACAACTGTATGCCTTCAAAACATAAACAAACAAAATGTAAACATAGCAGACGAAACTCTAACAGATTACAGCTTTCTCAGTAGGCATCACTACACTAAATCAAAGAATTATTTGAAAAGACGATATCGAATTCGTCACTGAATTCCCATGTTTTTTTGGGACACCCTGTAGTAAAATTTATTTATCTGTATATTGTATCTGCCAAACGCTAGATCTACAACTTTTTGGGAATTAAGAAAGTTTTAACTAACACTCACACTTTAAATTTTTACTTTTAATGCTAAAAAGAAAAAGATTTGTACTTTCTCATTAAAAACTGCTAAAATCTATAAGAAGAGGTTACAATTTATTTGAATAAAAGTAATCATGTTTCTAATTAAGTTGAACTTGTGGCGGCTATGAAAGTCGTCTTTCATTTGAAGAACTTCTCGCGGCAAGGATGAAGGAAGTGGGAGTTTGCTAATAGCCACGATATATATTTATTTATTTTAACTTTGTAACTTTAAAATCAAATATAGTTAGTCCTTAGTAAATACTCGTATTATTGCTATCCGCCAAAAACTTCTCCATATAATCAGAAACCAAA
This sequence comes from Eurytemora carolleeae, assembly GCF_000591075.1. Taxonomy (NCBI): domain Eukaryota; kingdom Metazoa; phylum Arthropoda; class Copepoda; order Calanoida; family Temoridae; genus Eurytemora; species Eurytemora carolleeae. Next base: position 66,313 of record NW_019397259.1, read on the forward strand.
TCAAAGAAGTAGTAATTATGACTTTTTTCTGATTTTTATTTCAGAAAATTAATGTATATATTTTGTTTAGGTATGAGTCAGCTAAGCTTATTCATGCTAGGATCAAACCATTTAAAGGAAAATATCAATAATGTAGTTTTTTGTAAAAAATTCTTTTAAAAGTATTTATCTTCTTAACTTTAGCATAAGAGAGTTTTTAATTCCCTAGAAGAAAAATGTTAAAGAAGAGAAAAAAAATTACATTTTCTAAAACAAGATTTCTTTAAGATAAAGTTTGATTTTAAAATACCTTTATAGGGAAGAAAATTATGAGCGACAACTAAAGCATAATTCTATACCAAAAATGAAAACGAACTGAGTCCTTGTCACAAATGAAAGATTCCTATATCTTTGCTACCAAATAACCAAATACGATCAAAGATTTTTAAATTATGAATTCTGTTTGAAATATTAGAGGTTTTCACCATAAGGTTGCAATGATAAGAAAATTTGAGTTTTTGAAAAAATCAGTTCCTTTGTCTTTTATTATTGAATTTTCATATTTGATATTTGTGTTTGCAGGGAGGTCATATGAAAATATATTTGATATTTGTGTGTGCAGGGAGGTCATATGAAAATATATTTGATATTTGTGTGTGCAGGGAGGTCATATGAAAATATATTTGATATTTGTGTGTTCAGGGAGATCATATGAAAATATATTTGATATTTGTGTGTTCAGGGAGATCATATGTAAATATATTTGATATTTATGTGTTCAGGGAGATCATATGAAAATATATTTGATATTTATGTGTTCAGGGAGATCATATGTAAATATATTTGATATTTATGTGTTCAGGGAGATCATATGAAAATATATTTGTTCACTACATGCCTCGATCTTTAAACTGGTATACAGAGGACGTGGGGTAATAATTTTATTTTAAAAACGGGATAAATTACAAAATAAAATAAGTCTTTTAATGTACTGTAAGCGAAATTATAATTTATCCTACATTTAAAGAGATGAATTTAACTGAGTAACAAAGAGGGAAGATATCAGTATTTTTCTATTTAATAAGTGCTGAGTTCAGCTCCTATGCTGCCTGTATTCTTTTAAGTCCTTTTAAAAATGTGACCATAATTAAAACAATTTAATTTTGAATAGCAAACCTGTTAAAAGTTAAAAGGGTACCTGTTAAAACGGATATGCCATTTTTTATTAAATCCACAACTTTAAAATTATTTTTAAGTTTGTCCAGTTTTTTATAAACATTTGTTATTTAGATTAACATCGGAACCTTCGAGGATAATTACAATAAGTGATCTAGAAAATGCAGAAATAGAGTTCAAGGTATTTTCAAGCACTCAGATTTAAATAGTCAAATTTTTTTTTGCAGTTTTTTTTAATTTAATAAAAATTTTCTCTTTTATTACTTACTGTTCTGGTGTAAATAAAAAGTTTTACATTAAAATTATTTTTTTATTAATTTATGAAAACATTTTTATTAATTTATGAAAACATTTTATTAATTTATGAAAACATTTTTATTAATTTATGAAAACATTTTATTAATTTATGAAAACATTTTTATTAATTTATGAAAACATTTTTACATCTGAAATTCTTTTCATTTTATGCCTTAATTTTTCTTTTGCCAAATATTCTTTTTTCTTCGTTATTTAAAATATTATTTTTTGAGTTTTGTTTCTAAATGTTTTACAACTAAAAAAATACAATTTTATTGTTTTCAAATGTCTTGATTTCAGAACAAGATTTTTTTAATATTTTTTCAATTCATTTCACTTCTTACAAAATTCTCTTAATTAGCTAATGTTGTAAAGGAACAAAGAAAGAAAGCTCGAGATGAACTTGAAAAAAGAGAAAAATCAATGGAGGGATAAATAGATATATAATTAATAAAAATGTTATATATCGCCCCCCCCCCTCCAGGCTCTCTGCACCTCTCTCTGTAGAAATGTCAATTTTATCTTTTTAACTTTATAATTCTCCTTTCTCTAACTGTTAACCTTTCTATTTTTTATTTATTAACTATAAAGCAATAATCAGAACAGCTTCTCAGTTTTCATATAAAACTATCTATTTATATATATAAATGTATACATATTTATCTATCTATTTATCTATCTATCTATCTATCCATCAATCTATCTATCTATCTATTTATCTATCTATCTATCTAACTATCTATCTATCTATCTATCTATCTATATATCTATCTATATATACATATATATATGTCTATCTATCTATCTACCTATCTACCTATCTATCTATTTATCTATTTATCTATCTATCAGGAGAAATATTCAGCACTGTCTGTGGAGGAAAGACTGGCCGTGTTATCAAAATTATAGTTTTTTGTCAAATTCATATTATTCAATCTTTCCATGAATATCGCAAAATATGTATATAAAAAAAATGTTGTATTCTGGAAAAGTTTTTTTTTAAAAATATTCTTTCTTTATTTAGATCTTGTGGAGATTATGAGAAAGTAAATTAAATTGTGTAGAGTGCATACATTCATCTACATTGTTTCTTTTATTCAATTTCCTTGCTTTTCTTCACTCAGAAAGTTTAGTAGAATTCAGAGATGGAAACCTCTGAATAAAATGTGTTAAATCTATAAACAATTGTAGAACTCAAAGAAAGGAGTGGCTCGAAATGAATAAAAAGAACCTAAAATAGCTATCTACCAGGGATGGAACTTTGTTCCCTAAACTAATAATCCCGATTAACTGCGGCTTCCGAACATACAACAAAGAAACCGTCACCCAAAATCAAAAATAATGAAAAATCTCTTTATATCCTGAAAAATACATTTAATTAACACGGTTACAAATTGTGAAAGTAATTTTTATAATAAAAAAAATGCTTAGGATCTAGTATTGGGAAGACGGGCACAAATTGGATATAAACAGTACTAAAATGACGTTTTTAACTTCTGAAATAAAATGGCAATTGAATATAAACGTAAATCACTATTTTTATGTAAATATTATTCTTTTGTTTAACTTTTTGAAACTGTATTACTGCACGTAAAGTTGTTTATACTATCTGAGAGGTAAGGTTTGGTTTGGTCCCGGCTCCGAGAGAAAATCTAAGTTAAAGACGACTTTACAACCGAAAACTCATTGTTAAGGGTTAACAACAATACATTCTAACCTTATCTGTCTATATATTTGTTTGTTTGTGTAAAACAGACGTCAAACGGCTAAACCGATCGGGCTTAACATTTTAAAGGCAACCTTAATCACCCCAGGGAGGGATGCTTATAATTACAAAAATTTTTATTTAAAAAATGTTTTTATCTTTGTAAAATTCTGGAAATCCAAAGTTGAGATGATTAAAAAAAATTAGATAACAGGAATACTTAACTAAATGCATTGATGTGTTAAAAGATTGCATTTAAAATTTTTTTCTTATTTTATCTTTAAATCTTTTCTTTATTTTTCTAGAAATTAAAAAATAAAAACTTAATCAATTGTTTTTTATATACTATGCTTGATAAAAAATTAATTTTTACTTTGAACTATCAGACAGAAATGAGATGGTGTAATTTATGGGACATTACTGGTCCGAATTCATGAGACATTGCTGGTCCGAATTTATGGGACATTACTGGTCCGAATTCATGAGACATTCGAATTTATGGGACATTACTGGTCCGAATTCATGAGACATTGCTGGTCCGAATTTATGGGACATTACTGGTCCGAATTCATGAGACATTGCTGGTCCGAATTTATGGGACATTACTGGTCCGAATTCATGAGACATTACTGGTCCGAATTAATGAGACATTGCTGGTCCGAATTTATGAGACATTGCTGGTCCGAATTAATGAGACATTGCTGGTCCGAATTTATGAGAGATTGCTGGTCCGAATTAATGGGACATTGCTGGTCCGAATTTATGAGACATTGCTGGTCTGAATTTATGGGACATTGGTGGTCCGAATTCATGAGACATTACTGGTCCGAATTTATGAGACATTGCTGGTCCGAATTCATGAGACATTGCTGGTCTGAATTAATGGGACATTGCTGGTCCGAATTCATGAGACATTGCTGGTCTGAATTTATGGGACATTGCTGGTCCAAATTAATGGGACATTGCTGGTCTGAATTTATGGGACATTGCTGGTCCGAATTCTCGAGACATTGCTGGTCTGAATTAATGGGACATTGCTGGTCCGAATTCATGAGACATTGCTGGTCTGAATTTATGGGACATTGCTGGTCCGAATTTATGAGACATTGCTGGTCTGAATTTATGGGACATTGCTGGTCCGAATTCTCGAGACATTGCTGGTCCGAATTCATGAGACATTGCTGGTCCGAATTTATGAGACATTGCTGGTCCGAATTAATGGGACATTGCTGGTCCGAATCTATGAGACATTGCTGGTCTGAATTTATGGGACATTGCTGGTCCGAATTAATGGGACATTGCTGGTCCGAATTAATGGGACATTGCTGGTCCGAATTTATGAGACATTGTTGGTCTGAATTTATGGGACATTACTGGTCCGAATATGGGACCTCATAGCTCAGAAGTGTTTTTTTCATGCTGAAGTAAGAGGAAAGAAAATGTATCTGGTTACATTTCGGACATTTAAAATATGTTGTTCTATAAAACATATATGATTTCAATCTACCAGATTTTATGTCATTTAACCACAGATTTACGTATGACAAAGTTTTCAAAATCGCATGAGAGATTGTTTATTTGTTAGTTTCATATTTTTTGTGTGACTTTCTAAAACAAATTTAAGAAAATTTAAAAATAATTTTCGATTGCAAAAATTGAATTAAAAAAATACTAAAAAATGGAAAATCGTTTTTTCAAAGATTTTGTATTACCTAAAGTTTTGGATTTGTAGATGAATTTTAACAAAATTGTGTTTAACTTCCTGCCAACCATAAAATAACTGCATTCAAACTCCTCAAGTGTACTTTTAATAAAAGGGACTGGACACATAATTTTAAAAATAAAAGAGGGGCATGCCAGATTCACAACGGGTTCCTTAATTTGATGAAAAAAATATGAAAGAAAATGTCTTTTCTAGCTTGAAAAGTGTTTAATTTTGTTGATTTCTCCATTGCTTTAAATCAAGAAATGTGCATGTCCCTTTTAAAGATGAAATGAAAATACCTAGTTTTCAAAAACAAAAACATGGATAATGGATATCTGATTCATAATAAATGCCATTAAGAAGGGTCACATATAGTCTCTAGACTACACATACAGTCCCTATAAACTACACATACAGTCCCTATAAACTACACATATAATCCCTATAAACTACACATACAGTCCCTTTAAACTACAAATAGAGTCCTTATAAACTACACATACAGTCCCTATAAACTACACATACAGTCCTTATAAACTACACATACAGTCCCTATAAACTACACATACAGTCCCTTTAAATGTCAAGAAAGTGCTGTATTTAGGGCAAACATCTAGAGTTCCTATTTGTAAGGAGAAAATAAATGAGAGAATAAGAAATCTAGTGCTCCTGTGCTCCTGTGCTCCTGTGCTCCTGTGCTCCTGTGCTCCTGTGCTCCTGTGCTCCTGTGCTCCTGTACTCCTGTGCTCCTGTGCTCCTGTGCTCCTGTGCTCCTGTGCTCCTGTGCTCCTCTTAATTTTTCCCGAGGCTCCCCCCCCCCAAGCAGCAGCTCTGGTCCTAGATATATATTTTTATTTTATGGCTCTGAAAAGAATGGTTTTATATTCTCCGGGATCTCCGGTGTATGGTAAAGTGTGAACCTTGAAGTTAGAACATCAATTATTTATCCAGTAAAATCTCAATATAATTCCTCATACTTACTCCTTACTCTATACTATACAGTGTTTTCCACAATAAATGAGACTGTAAAGACGACCAGAAAATATTTTTTGAATATGACGATTTCAATGTTAAATTAAGTCTTCTGTCTTGAATAAAATCTTTAAATGCCCTGTCTAGTGATTGAGCAAAGAAAGAAAGAAATTTACAATTTCAGGGAATCGTGAATATTTGGAAAAAGACAATATAAATTCCGAACAGTTGTCTCTGAAGTCTCATCTTTTGCGTGAAACCATGTCCCTGCATTTCCTCCTACTCTGTTATATACTAGCTTGGGTAAAATATACTGTTTCATGTCTTCTGTATCCTGTATCCTATGTTCTGTATCCTGTATCCTATGTTATGTATCCTGTTTAATGTTTTCTGTATCCTGTATCCTATGTTCTGTATCCTGTATCCTATGTTCTGTATTCTGTATCCTATGTTCTGTATCCTGCATTCTATGTTCTGTATCCTGTGTTCTGCATCCTATAAGATTAGATCCAAGTGAGAAAAACAAGGTATTATATCCTGGTGGTGTGATGTGCCAATTAGTTGGAGCTTTTTTCTTTTTAATTTATTCTCTTTCATTTTATTTCTATCTTTCTATCTTTATATCTTTCTATCTTTCTATCTTCATATCTTTCTATCTTCATATCTTTCTATCTTTATATCTTTCTATCTTCATATCTTTCTGTCTTCATATCTTTCTATCTTCATATCTTTCTATCTTCATATCTTTCTATCTTTCATCTCCTAGATTTTAGACTTTCTTACTTTCTCTCATACTTTTTCTATCTTCATATCTTTCTTTCTTTCATCTCCTAGATTTCAGACTTTCTTACTTTCTTTCATATTCTATCTATTTTCAGATCGTGCTCTCTTTCCTTTCCTAGATTTTAGACTTTCTTACTTTCTTTCATTTTCTTTCTATCTACATATCTTTCTTTCTTTCATTTCCTAGATTTCAGACTTTCTTACTTTCCTTCTTATTCTTTCTATCTTCATATCTTTCTTTCTTTCATCTTCTAGATTTCAGACTTTCTTACTTTCTTACATTCTATAGCATTCACACTGTTTTACTTTCTTTCATTTTTTAGCATTCAGACTTTCTTACTTTCTTTAATTTGTTCGTTTTTAGAATTTCTTACTTTATTTTACTTTCTAGTGTTTCTACTTTCTTACTTTCTTTAATTTTCTAGTTTACTTATTACTTTCTTTAATTTTCTATCCTTCTTATTTTCTTTCCTGCTTTCTTTTGAAAAGTGGTAAAAACTTCAGCCCCACCCACATTGTCAGAACTCTCAGCTTTTGATACTTGAATCTTGAAACCAGACTTGGGTTTGGATTTAGGAGATCTCGTTTTGGCTCTGGGAGAACTCACTTTCTCCTGTCTCCGGGACTCTGGAACCCTCACTGGTGTTTCTCTCAATTATACGCAGGTTCTTGAACATAGCATAGGCTTCAACTCCAGTAGGATTCTTGTAATCCAAACCATTCTCCGTCATCTTTGTTATCCAGGTCATATGAGTCTTGCGAGGTAATACCAGAGCCAGGCTGTTCAACGTAGCTCGGGAGTTCCACCTTAATCATTTCAACAATCGTCGACCATCTCTCCACACGTTGTAAAGGACCAGCTATTATTGTCATTTGCTCTAGACTTGGTTCGGATAACAAGATCATCAATAATATCACTAACAATCCTAGAGGCTCTACCATATTGTTGAACCAACCATTGTCTCATCTCTTGATAGGAGTCTGATTAGTTGATCAGCTTACTCTTGATCTCCTTAGATATTTGACGATTGAACGTGTGTTAGCTCTTCGTACCTCTCCCCCCCCCCCTTAATACTTCGTCTTTCTGCGTACTGAGAGCTCGGAGTATATTAAAGCACAAAATAAAAGTTAAAATTAGCTTGATATCTTATTTAACAAAAAAGTTAAAACCAATTAAAGCATGCAAGGTCAGGCCAAAAATTGCCTCGAGGCTGGAACTTTAGGAGGCTATAACTCAGTAACCAGAGAATTTTGGATTTGACGTTTCCTCATAATACGCTAGCTGTGTTCAAAATTTAAATAAAATCCATGACAATGACTTCCATGGGGTGGCTGACTTGATAAAGAATGACCCGTAATCTTCTCTATAAACAATATCTGGTCTATATGACATAGTGTCATACATGAGGTATCACAAAAAAAATAAACCGGTTTGGTTTAGCAGTTTTGACGTTTATAGGATAAAAACAAACAAAAAAGCAAAGTATAACATGAAGATTCTATTATATTATTTTACTTGTATTTTCCTAGTCTTGGACGTACTCCTGAATAAATGTTTATTTATGATATGTAATACAGTTAAACCCTAAATGAGCCATACATCGAAAGAATTTGTTAAATGTTGTCTTAACAATTTTTCAATGGGTTTTATACTATTTTACGTAAATCTCAGTATTTGCGAAAATAAATAAATAGCCATGAATATGCGGGAACAGTTTTAAAGAGCTCCATATTATCATTTAATTAAAAATCTAAATATCTACAACATTTCATTATCAGAAAGTGAAGAATACGACATTTGATGAATCCTTTCACTGTATGGCTTATTTAGGAGTTAACTGTATATAAATATATATTTGTTTCTATGAATATTGAGATGCATAAATATCAAATATTTTAAAGCACTATATAGTAAACACTAAACCAATTCCGGTCTTCCTTGCCATAACTAAAACAAAATCCAAGAGAATTGTCTCTCCTTACATTTTTTTTTTGTTAAACAAACATCGATTAAAATATGGTCAGTTGACTATTTTTAATACATACACATGACTTTGGGAGAGTTCAATACAAATATGAAAATGTTACCTAAATTACTGGGAGCTGGATAACTTTAAAGTGTCGCCAGACCTTTTACCGTAGCATACCGTACATTTTATTATTAAGATTTTAGCTCTAAAATCTATTTAGCCAAATACTGAATGATGTTTGCAACAGAATGTGTAAGTTTTAGTTCACAGTATAAGATGTTTGTCAAAAATACAATTATACATTGATGATAGAAGAATGGATGTTGTGCCAATTTTCCTTTTTAAAGTTTAAATGATGTTATTTTCAACTTTTTCAACTTTATTTCTGTCAATTAGGTCGAAATTGATCAGTTTAGAAATGCAGGTTTAAAGAAGGTGGCATAACTAACACCAGGTTGAGCATTATTGGGACTGTGAGCGTAATTTCAAGTGACCCTCTATACAAAGATGGCAATTTGTCCGATTCACAACGGTACTCTTGAAAACTAATCAATCATGTGCAAGATATTGTCGTTTTTTTGTAACACATTGGCCTTGGATTTACAGTTGGATTTACCCCACTAACTTTCTTAACTAACTTTACTTTTGTTGTAGCCTTAGATATGAACATTTTTTCCAACATATATTGTAACAACTTTTAAAAAAGCAAAAGTATACTTTTTAATTATAGCGACTATTTTCAACTATTTTAATGAAACAAAAATACAACAAATGACAGATTGTTTTTTAAACTGTAATTTCGATAGTTGTATAAATAAAGTGGTAGGCACTATAGGCATTACATTAATACAAAGAGACGACTGTTATATTTAAGTTTTTAATGTAAACAAACATTTTTTTAAATTAACAGTTTACAAGTAATCAAAGTGAAGCTCTTTTTAATTAACAACTTCTCTTGACTTCTATGTTTATATATATCCATGCTGTTTCACAGCTTGATATAAATCAAAATAGAGATCGAAAGTTGTCTTCATTCTATTGATATAATCGTCTACTACTGTACATGAATGATAATTTACAAAGATATTACTAACCACTGCACAGGTTTTATAAGGTATTGACCTTGAAGACTAAACTATACTTCTAGTTTGTTTATTAGCAGATTCAACCTCCCGGAAAATAGGATTTGATGAGATCTCTAAAGATCTAAGATCGTACTTCAAGGGATTCAAGATAGATTTAAGATACTCTGATGGAAACCTTTATGTTCGGTTTAATAAACCAAAAAAAACATTATTTACGAAAAATAAAATTTCGATCTAAAAAGGACTGAGTGGAATAGTATACTCTGATTACAAAGAAATATTCAAATTATACATTTTTTGATTAATTGTAAATTAATTCATAACTTTTTTGTAATAACATCCAAACTCTGGATTGAATGCTAGAACAAGGTTGATCGAATTTACTCTGGATTTAATGCTAGAACAACGATGAATTTACTCTGGATTGAATGCTAGAACAAGGTTGATCAAAGGAATTGAGTCTTTGACACAAACTCTGATTTTCTAATTCCTATATCTCTGCAACCCAATGTCGTAGACCTTAGATATTTCAAACTATGAATTCTGTTGCCTCACATTATCTTCGCTTGAAATATTAAAAGTCTACACCATTAAGTTCCATAGATATAGGGATTAGAAAATTTGAGTTTGTGACAAAGACTCAATTCCTTTACTCTGGGTTGAATGCTAGAACAAGGATTAATTTACTCTGGTTGAATGCTAGAACAAGGTTGATCGAATTTACTCTGGATTGAATGCTAGAACAAGGATGAATTTACTCTGGATTGAATGCTAGAACAAAGATGAATTTACTCCGGATTGAATGCTAGAACAAAGATGAATTTACTCTGGGTCAGGGGTATCCATCATCTGGGGAAATTAGACACAATCTAATCTAATGTTAGTTTAGAATGCTTGCATCTGGGATGGATTTTATAGAGATTTGAGTCATAACCTTATATGTAAGTTTAGAGATCTCACCCTGGAGAAATCCATCCCAGTCTGAGCCCTCTATACGAACCAACATTTTGGTAAATGCTAATCTCTCTAGGTGATGTTTAGATATCATGTATCCAGTATCTAGTATCCTGCATCCTGTAAAATACTGTATCGAGTATCCAGCAGGGAACAATAACATCGATCGTGTTTTTTTTAAGCGAATGAATAAAAAATTAACGATTTAATTCGGTTGAAAGATCTTAAAAAAAAGCTATCCGTGTTTTTCTGAACGAACGATTTTTATTAAAGTTTTGAAAAACGATAGTTTGTTATTAATAAACGAACGATAATTTTTAACTTTTCAAAAACTATAGTTTTTTTACATAAAATGTACGATATTTTATTAAACGATCGTTCAGTGAGAAAACAAACAAAATCAATAGTTTTTAAACGATTCAAAAACACGAACGAAATAAAAAATATGTACGTAGATCGTATGTTTGATTGTATATTAAAAGGGGGAGGGGGAATGGAAGATTGATCAGTTCAGTCAACACTTAACTTTCGTAGAGTGAACACAATATTGTGACAGGATAGTGTTTAAAACAGAAATTGTATAATAATTTGAAAAATTTATTTTCGTACATGGGAACATCTTTGCTCGTTAAGAGACCGTTCACTTATTTGAGTAATTTGGGTATTAGCTGTTAATGTCCCTTTGTTTGAAACACTATACTAGACGTTTTTCAGCAACAACAGCCCAAAAAATTTTAATTTATCGTACTTCAATGCCATCATGTGATAGCTATTATATACTAAAATATCAAAACTTTTGATATTTAAGTTAGCCATGAATTTACGTTTTTCGTATTAAACCGTGTAAAATGTATAACGCTCTCTACGACAATCAATCCAAAATAGTTTATTTTAAAACTTTCGGTGCAGGATGGGAGAACCAGAGGACGGTTCTCTCTACACATACATAGCTTCATGTCAGTTCTCCAACCGATATCTGTTATTGCCAGAAAGGTCGAAAATACTAGCCCCAAGGATGATGACAACCCTTAATCAGTTGTCTTATTTATTATCAACTACCCAATTATAATTTATAATCCTGTTCCAGTATGCGCACAACATTTAATTTTTCATGCCGCGTTCTCAGCCTTTTACAGAAGAGCAATACAAAATGTTCAATGCACTAAAAAAATATTATGTTAAAAATAGAACTTTTATGACATTTACAATTAACTATTATATGCTTTTTTCTAATCCATGACATCGACAAAAACATCAAATAGTGTATAGACAAAAGGATTGTCCCGTACTGCGCTCGAATTCTGAACGATAAATTGGCTTTTTCGCCGGCCACAGTTGTCTATGAAAAGTAAGACTAATAATAATCAATAGCTAATAAACTATTTAGCAATTAAAATTGCAAAATGGTTAAGCTAGACTTGAGAAATAACGAAATATTAGCAAACCACATTAATTCTTAATTTTTTGTTGAATTTATATTTAACAAATCATTTGTTTTCACCAAATAAGCCCCAAACCAAACCAAGTTTCAAGTTGATTTCATTTTGATACTAAAGGAAACAACTATAGATATATCTTTAAGGAACCCATTTTCCCAAGGAACTTTTGCAACAACTCTGAACCCCCTCTCTAAGTCAATTTGTTTATTAAAATAAGTTTATTTTTCCAAATTTCATCCGAAGTGCTAACTTTAAACGAGATTAATTTATTTTAGAGAAATAGTTTTTAAAATCGCGTATCTACTATCTACTACATTATCTACAACCTACTATCTACTATCTACTATCTACTATCTACTATCTACTACCTACTATCTACTATCTACTATCTACTATCTACTATCTACTATCTACTATCTACTATCTACTATCTACTATCTACTATCTACTATCTATTATCTATTATCTATTATCTACTATCTACTATCTACTATCATTATCTACTACCTACTATCTACTATCTACTATCTACTATCTACTATCTACTATCTACTATCTACTATCTACTATCTATACTACCTACTATCTAATACCTACTATCTACTATCTACTACCTGCTATCTACTATCTACTATCTACCTATATATAGAATATCTCTAGCAGATTAAAGCCTACAGCTTGTGTGAATATTTTATGCTAGGATTTCAAGTTGAATGCAAAACAACTTCCTAAACTTTATAAAATATTCCGCATTCTCTCTAGCTTCCTAACACCTTCTGTATTCTCTCAATTGTCTTCCTAATACCTTATATGTTCTCTCCTAGCTTCCTAACATCTTTTATATTCTCTCATAGCTTCCTAACACCGTTTATATTCCCTCCTAGCTTCCTAACACCTTTTGTATTCTCTCATAGCTTCCTAACACCTTTTATGTTCTCTCCTAGCTTCCTAACATCTTTAATATTTTCTCCTAGCTTCCTAATACCTTTTGTATTCTCTCTTGTCTTCCTAACACCTTTTATATTCTCTCCTAGCTTCCATAACACCTTTTGTATTCTCTCCTAGCTTCCTAACACCTTTTGTGTTCTCTCCTAGCTTCCTAACACCTTTTTTATTCTCTCTTGTCTTCCTAACACCTTTTATATTCTCTCCTAGCTTCCTAACACCTTTTGTATTCTCTCCTAGCTTCCTAACACCTTTATATTCTCTCTTGGCTTCCTAACACCATTTATATTCTCTCATAGCTTCCTAACACCTTTTATGTTCTCTCCTAGCTTCCTCACCCCTTTTATAATCTCTCCTAGCTTCCTAACAACATTTTATATTCCATCCTAGCTTCCTAACACCTTTCATATTCTCTCCTAGCTTCCTAACATATTTTATAATCTCTCATAGCTTCCTAACACCGTTTATATTCCCTCCTAGCTTCCTAATACCTTTAATATTCTCTCCTAGCATCCTATCATCTTTTGTATTTTCTCCTAGCTTCCTAACATCTTTTATATTTTCTCCTAGCTTCCTAACATCTTATATATTCTCTCCTAGCTTCCTAACAACTTTTTATATTCCCTCCTAGCTTCCTAACATCTTTTACATTCTCTTCTAGATTCCTAACATCTTTTACATTCTCTCCTATCTTCCTAACATCTTTTATATTCTCTCCTAGCTTCCTAACACCTTTTATATCACTTCCTTAATGAAGAAATTAAAAGTAGATAATATTCATAAATAATAAAAAAGTAAATAATAATTGTCAATAATAACCAATCATCAACATTAAAATTATAGTTTGTCTAGATGCCAAGAGTGTACAATAAAATCTACAACCCCCCCCCCCCCTTCCACCTTGAAATCATGAACGACCAATATAATAAAGCATAACTATGTTGTGTATAAGTATGAAGGTGTAAGTAGGTATCTAAAGATTGGTTGCAGAGAGAGGAGGTTTTTAATCTCAAATCTCCGCAGTTTATCTCAACATCTCTTCACATACACATATATCTCATCTCTTCACAAACACATATATCTCATCTCTACACATACACATTAATCTCCAGTTCATTTTCATTTCATATTTTTATTCAACTACAAAGCATGAGATATTACAAATAAGCAATCACAATTTAATATGCAGTTTGGACCCGCCTTACCAGAGAAGGTTGTTTTGAGTGGTTGGCCCTAAGTTAGTTAACGATACTGAATAAAATTGGTTACACATATCAAGTTATGTTTTTGGATAGGTAAGGAGTTGATTGGAAGGAAGGAGACTGTCAGATGATCTGTGGCAGGGTGAGATCAGAGGGATTAATGTAGAGATAAATTAAAATACAGGGATGGATGGTGGATACACAAACACAAATAAGCTAATAAAGTTTCAGTTTTCTTAGTTTTTGATATAAAATTTATTCACACGATATACGACTAGGTTTTTCCCATTTAAACCTCTCATAATTCTCAAGATAAATATTGATTGCTCTTTGTTTAAATATTTTTGCAGATTTAGTTTCTTTAAGCAAATGTTCTAGCTCCCTGAGAATTTTTCCAATCTAACCTCTTCATTTCGAAATGATAATTGAAAACCAGAGAATCTTCAAACCTTAACCCTTCCAAGGGGTAAAATATTAAAATTTTATGCTATTAGAAAGTCAAAATATTTAAGTGTTGAAATATCAAAAAGTTAGAATATTAGAATTTTAAAATAAAGTGAAAAATATATTTTTTTATATGTGTGAGGAAAAAATAATAGCATAAAAATATATCACTTATAAAATGCAGCATTTAATTTCTTTCTTAAGTTGTAAATTGTAAACAATAAATACATTCACATTATACAACATCCTGAATTCCAAGTTTTCTAAAAACTATAAATTGTATAAAATAAATTCTCTATATTTCCCTACTGGGTGATGTTTCTACACACAACCTTCTCACATTAATGTAATCAAGACAATATAAAACCTTTCCAAAACTTTTCCGACAAAAAATGAATAGAAATTCCACTGCAGAAAAGTAGGGAATGTCTGTTGCTGCAATAAAAGTTTGAATTACCCACAAAATGAAGCAGATATGGGGGCAGTCTCTTCTTTTTACTTCCAAGGAACTGATTACTCAAATCAAGCTTGAAATTTTTTACTCTACATGTAAAAAAGTTAAAAGAATTAGAAAATTAGAGTTTATGGCTATTAATCATTGCATAGTATTTAAAATTGTTAATTGATAAAAGTGCGCAAACTATAGGTACAGATATTTTAAGAAATTAAGATAAAAGAATGTTTACCAACAAGGATGTTTGATGCTTTTATGAGAAAAAAATGTCATGCGAATTTCACCTAAAAAGATTTTTAGCCCACTTTCCTTAATATTTAAAGTAGACATAAAAGAAGATTAGTATGAGTTTAAAACTCTTAAAACTCGTGAATATTCCTTTTAAGTAGAATATTTATAAATCATCCCTTTCTCGTAATATTTCATACAATATTTGACATTTCTATAAGAATGTTGTGTTTGGACTCTTTACAAATGGTTTTCATACATTGCACTGTAAATATTGAACATAAATACATTCTTAAAATCAATTGACCCATTTTCCGATTCACTTGGTTTGAAAAGTTGGCTTATATACCTACTGCCTGAGTCCTCGGGCATACTGCCTAAATGCCTTCTTTTCCCTTTTGCAGATTGCACAGTTTTTGCAAAGTAGTTTTGCGCATATTTATTTATAGATGCCTGTAAATGACTTAGCATATTTTCAGCTTTTTCTTGAATTTACGTTTTAAATGTTGCAAATATTTTGGCCTATTTTTTAAAAAATGTACAAGTACTTCCTGTAAACTAAAATATACAATACAAAAAGTCTTTTTTATTTGTCCTCATAAAATATCAATGTGTTATCAATGTAAAAAGTTGCTGAACTCTCTTTGAACGTTACATTACCCAAAAAGTATTAGTATGGATATTTCAGGCAGAGGATACGTCAGTAGGAATGGGTTTAAGGTTACATGGATTTCTTTATTCTGATTAGGGTAGGATTTGCGATCGCCAACCAATAAAAATGATAGACCAATGCTTACAGAGTGTTCGAAAGATTTACTATAAGCTTCGGCTACAACATTAGGATTTCTATAGTATATGACAAAAAATTTATATGAGACCGCAAAATACTTTAAACGATGCGCTAGAAACAAGCTTTAAAATCTTTTAAAAAAATTGAAAACAAGAACACAAACACATATAATCACCACACAAAAAATGAATAAACGTAAACACACGGAAATTTTTAAAAACCCAAAAGCTATAGCATAAATCATGCAGTAAACATTAAAAGTCGAACACATAAATGTAAAAAAATGAATAAACTTTTTTTTAAATATCAGAACATTAAAACATGAACATCTAATAACTAAATAAAAACTATGATGTCTCACATCATGTTTTTTTTTAAATTGCAAATATGTAATTGACGGTGTTGAGAGATGAAACTTTTTAAAAAATATATTTTTCTCGGCTTCAAAGAATCAAATTATCCTGGTCTGGTGAGAGAAAATGTATTTTCTCTTTTAACTTTTTTGTTCAATCTTCAGCAAGATTTTTTAAAATTTTAAATTAAATAAATGTTGTACATCTTTATAGTCTTTTCCTCTTTTTGTACTTTTTAGAAACTTAATTTTCTTTTCAGAAAATGTTATTTTTGAGGGGCTGTCTTGCTTTCTTGATGCTTGCTGACACTTTTCAAACTTCAGAAATCCAGGTATACCTTTACAGGCCAAACTTAATAGATCAGAGCTGGGAACTCTTGAATAGTGGATATCGGGATAAATGCTTGATCTACTCTTTTTCTTAATCTCCAGATTAAATAATGCTTCTTCTCCTCTTGTTATTAATCTCCAGATTAATTAACCAATCGTGATGAAGGATATCGCATTCTAAAGTTTTCAGCTCTGATCAGATCAGAATATTCTGCTGAAAATATCCAGCTAAGAATATATCCTACTAAGAATATCCTACTAAAAATATCCAGAGCTATGAATATCCAGCTAAGAATATCCTACTAAGAATATCCAGCTAAGAATATCCTACTAAAAATATCCAGAGCTATGAATATCCAGCTAAGAATATCCTACTAAGAATATCCTACTAAGATTATCCTAATAAGAATATCCAGCTAAGAATATCCTACTGCAAATATCCAGCCAGGAATAATCTTCTAAGAATATCCAGCTACGAATATCCAGCTAGGAATATCCTGCAAAGAATATCCTGTCAAGAAAATCCAGATAAGAATATCAAGCTAAGTATATCCTGCTAAGATTAATCCGCTAAGAATATCCCGCTAAGAATATTCTGCCAAGAATATCCAGCTAAGAATATCCAGCTACAAATACCAAGGTAAGAATATCCAGCTAAGAATATCCTGCTGAGGATATCCATCAAGGAATATCCAGCTAAGAATACCCTATTAAGAATATCCAGCTAAGAATATCCTGTTAAGAATATCCAGCTAAGAATATCCAGCTAAGAATATCCAGCTAAGAATATCCAGCTAAGAATATCCAGCTAAGAATATTCTGCTAAGAATATCCTGCTAAGATTATCCTGCTAAGAATATCCTGCTAAAAATATCTAGCTAAGCATATCCTACTAAGAATATCCGGCTAAAAATAATCTGCTGAGAATATCTAGCTTAGAATTTCCTGCTAAGAATATCCTACTGTGAATATCCTACTAAGAATATCCAGCTAAGAATATTCTGGCTATATCGAAATAAATTAATTTTTAATTATTTATTTAAAATCCCATATACTAATCTGCTTTATATACTTTTAAAACAGAATTCAAAGCAAAAATAAAACACTAAAATTATAACGATGTTGTCGTCAAATGAAATACTTGATAATTTGGTGAAAGAATATAATTATGTTACAGGGAACTAAGAATATAAAAATAAGACTAATGCTTTAAAGTCGTCTTCCTATTTCACAGTTTTCTGGTTCTTACTGTATAACACATATTTTACAAGATTTAATTTTCTCTACCCTGAATTAATTCTTTTACAGTATTTTTTTTATTTAAAACTTGCGTAATTTTTGTTTTCGACTCAGTAAATACAATTCCAAAATATATATTTTTTTTAATTTTAAATTTTTGTTCTAATCCTTGAACCTACATATCCTTAGATTACACATTTCACCAAGTTTGACATTTCAATTAAACAACCTTGCTTCCGAGTTTTAAATTATTATGCATGAATCTCCACAAAGGATAAACCTAATGTAATAATGTAGGTAATTCTGTTCATAAATATGCATAATTAGTAGCTAGATGCTCGCAACTAATCTGATATTTTACATCTAAAAATATGAGCAAAATAAGCATAAAATGAGTTCAATTGCTTTTCAGCGACAGGAGAGCACCAATCATGGTTGAGCAGTTTTTAGTTGATCATCTGGAAAAAAGTTTCGGGTGCATGGGGGGGAAGATTTCTGGTAACTTGAAGACTGCAGAAAGCATTACAATTATGTGGATACCCAAACAAATTTTTGCTATTGATATGTTCCACACGCCGAGCTATATTCTTTATAAACTAATCTTTGATTTTGATTAAATCTTTGTTGACAGATGATTAATCTTTAATATTTTAAGGACAGTATACTGATAGAGAATCTCAAGTATGGTAACTTTTTAACATCTACAGACGAGAAATATTATCTTAAAATCAGCGAGGAAAGGACAGCTCATAGATCGGAACCAAGGTCAGTCATTCTTAAAATTCTGACTGACCAACTCTAGGAATCTTGTAGATCCTGACATAATGCAGTCTAGGCTTGGGGTCTTTGGTATACCTAAAATTTAGAAAAGCATAAACTTTTTGTATTGATCACATTTGTTGCATACAGAAGTAACCAGAACACAGTGGAACTAGATATGTAGTCATTAAAAAAAAACTGAATAGACACGTGATTTTCAAGCAAACCTCCTATTTAAGAGTGCTAAGTCGTGCATGTGCCGCAAGAAATGTTTAAAGAGATTCCATATTTAAAAACAATAAATTTCTATTAAAAGTAACAAGAATATCCTATTAATCCTTGATTAAGATTTGTCTACAAGCATGTTTTATGAATAAATCAATTACAAAATCCATCCAATCGTTGTCACATATATCAATATAATGAAGACGACTTTCGATTTGGTTTCTACTAAGCTGTTCAATTAGCATGGAAAAGCTGCTAATTAACACGCTTCTAACTTTATACCCGTGAACTTCAAATTTGAAAAAATGCTTTTTAGAGATAAAAACTTCAAGTTTGTTTTTAATCTTCATGGCATAAACAATCTCATCAAGAACTGACGAGGGTCAACCCAGACCTAAATATATTTTCAATAAAATATGGAACTAACATCTACTTTATTTACTCTACACAGGGGTGGATACAAGGGGAGGTGGGGGGACATTCGCCCCCCCTGACAGATTCAGGGAGGGGCGTAGCCCCCCCTGAGATTTCGAGGCAAAACATGTTCCCAATTTGATAAATGTTATTGTTATCGATAAATTTAGAATTAGAAATTTGTAAGTTAAGTTATAATATTGTTTATATCTAGTGATGTTTCTTAATCAATACTCATTTATCAAAATTGTAATATTGTTCCTAATTTTCATGCATTTAAGTATAACTAGTAATTTCTTTTTGTTCTTAAATTGCTAATGTTCCTATTATTGTTCCTGTTCCTGTGTCCGACCCACCTTAAATCCCCTGTCCTAATCCTTTATTTTTGTTCCTAATTCCTGAACAATCTTTTTATTGTTACTAAATCCCTGTCCGAATCCTTTAATTTTGTTCCTAATTCCTGAACAATCTTTTTATTGTTCCTAAGTTCCTGTCCTAATCCTTTATTTTTGTTCCTAATTCCTGAACAATCTTTTTATTGTTCCTAACAAAATTTTCAAATGAATTAATGTTTGCCACAAACTCTGATATTCTAATCCCTATGTTTTTGTAACCCGAGATGGAATTTAAAGAATTTGAGCCGCGGTTTAAATCTGCAAAAACCCGGTTTAAATTAAGCGCCGGCTTAAATCTTGAAACTTTTGATGCAATTTTAAGTGGAACCAACCATATTTAAGCCGCGGCTTAAATTTAAACCGCCGCTCAAATTCTTTAAATTCGGCCACCGGTGTCGTCGACCAAAGATAAGGTATTTCAAACTATGATCTATGTAATTTAAAAAATCTTAGTTTTACAACACCAGGTTGCAAGGATTTAGGAATTAGAAAATTTGATATTTGGGCAAATACCCAATATCTTAAACAAAAATACTCTCCATCGACCATCAGTACGATTAAGTGTTCTGTTGATAGATAATTTTTAGTTAATATTTGTTAATATGTTCATGTCAGAAATTATTGTACAGTTTTCAATATTAAAGATTTCAATAAAAAAGAATCAACCATATTGTAGAAATATCGTAGAATTCACGTCAAACTAATGTAAATTTTATATGTTTTCCATCATAACTCCTCTTATTTACTTATTAAAGATCTATTGAGAAGAACAAAAATGTTTTGATACTCTTCTATTTAACCGGATACAGGAATTGAGTCTTTGTCACAAACTCTAATTTTCTAATCTCTTTATCTTTGCAGCTTAATGATGTCACCTTTGATATCTCTAATTTAGACAACTAGAAATTCAAGGCGCTTCGCGCCCTTCTTTCTAGCCTTAGAGGGCGCTAATTTTTAAATAACAGAACAGAAAAGTCGTATTGGATATATTGATATGAAGGCTGACCACTGTAAATTACATTTCATAATACAACGAAAGACCAACTACGTAAAAAAAATTCTGCTTTTGGTTTGATAAAATTAGCTCTTATAGAAATAAAACGCAAACACAAACAAAATTAATTATTTTATGGAGGGGAAACTTTCGGGCCTCAAATCAGTGAATGCAATTTATCCAAAACAAGTGTGAGAAAATTTGTTGTTGTTGTTTTCTGCAAATAAATATAAAAACATGAAAATAGTAACCAAGTCGAAACAAATCAAAAGAGAAATATATTTTGAAACTTTTCTGACTTTGAGATCTTTGTCAGGCTTCAAGCCTTTGATATAATTTAAACAAATTCTACTTTTAGATTCAGAAAATATTTTCATATTTGGAGATTGGAAAAATTCTTTTTGCAAAGGAATTGAGTTTTTGCCACAAACTCAAATCTTCTGATTCCAATATCTTTGCAACCTGATGGTGCACACCTTTGATATTTCAAACT
Organism: Eurytemora carolleeae; assembly: GCF_000591075.1. Lineage (NCBI taxonomy): Eukaryota > Metazoa > Arthropoda > Copepoda > Calanoida > Temoridae > Eurytemora > Eurytemora carolleeae. The sequence goes on from NW_019397259.1 coordinate 87,642, forward strand.
TAGAATATTTTATCTATAAGTATTAATAGTTTGAAATATCTAAGGTCTTCGACATTAGGTTACGAAGATATAGAGATTAGAAAATCAGCGTTTGTGGCAAAAACTGAACTCCTTTCTAATGTTGTCAATATTTATAAGAAACACCCAAATTTTTGTCGGATTTTTTTGACAATTGCTTTTCTTGACTTTGAATTCTAGAATTGGGCGTTTTGAATTTGCTTTCAAATTAAAAATTTTCTAATAATCGAAAAAGAATGTTTAAGTTTAAAACAAGTTTTAAAAGAGACCAAATAGAAAACATTAAATCATGTTTCAGATCGATCCAAAATAATTTTGAGAATTTCCTGCTGAAAGTCCGGGACTTGAGGAGAAAGAAGAAGGATAAAGAAAGGGATAGATCTGACCGGTTGTGGGACCCAACTCTGGAAATGGTTCGAAGAACCCAGGGATCTGGAAAACTAGTTCTAGAAAAGATCCGCAAAAATGAGAGCACAGAAGAAACCCCCAACAGACTAAACACAAAATCAACAGAACTGAAGAAATCTCGACTCATGATGGGGAAAACCCCTTTCAAAGTTGGGGAAAATTTGGATCACCAGGGGAAATTTTCATTTCACACTGTAAACTTAAACAACAAAACTATCGTAGCTGTTACATTTCTTTGATAACTGTCAATAACATTACAACATTTAAAACCATGAAAAACAAACATAATTATTAAATCTATTGGATACTGTTTTATACAGGAATCAAATAATAGATTAAAAACATCTCTTGGCTTGCATGGTTTAAGTCATCTAGTGAGTTGATGGCGGCAATAAACTATTATAATTATAATCGATTAAACCCAAACAAACAAACAAACAGACAGACAAGCCAAATTTATATATAGATTTGATCCAACAGAATTCAATTCTTGAATTATCTAAGGTCTACGACATTGCAAACAGGGGGGCTGGATCTTAGCTACCTCTTATGTGTATATTAGCCAGACACCTAAGACAGTTTACTGATAAAGGATAAAAAGAGATTATGGCATAATCATACAGTTCAAACATCGAATATGCAGTTCGCTTTTGTATGGGGAGGTTGCTTATCTTTAATTTTACTGAGTCTTATCAGAACAGTTTATTAACGATGAAATATTGCTCTATAAAAGACGTCCTCCTGTGAAAATGTAATCCTGCACACGATAATGGTGTAGTGGATTTTATTAGTTAAATGGAAAATAAATTCTCCATTTAAATATTTTCAGAAATCACCCCCGAGTACTGTAGTATACAGATTGACCTTTGAAACATAGATGGATTGACTCTTTATAAATAAAGGGTTTAGAATATAAGTTGTGGCAAAGACTCAATTACTTTTTTCTCACACTTGTGCATAAAATCAATACTAATTGAGCTACAAGGTTTAAAGTCAAACCAGTATTTTTGCATAAATTTCTGCTGTTCAACAAACACTCTAAAGTATGTTGTCCAACCAACACCCTAAAAGTCTACTGTTCAACAAACACCCTAAAAGTATGTTGTCCAACCAACACCCTAAAAGTCTATTGTTCAACAAACACCCTAAAGTATGTTGTCCAACCAACACCCTAAAAGTCTACTGTTCAACAAACACCCCTAAAGTATGTTGTCCAACCAACACCCTAAAAGTCTACTGTTCAACAAACACCCTAAAAGTATGTTGTCCAACCAACACCCTAAAAGTCTACTGTTCAACAAACACCCTAAAAGTATGTTGTCCAACCAACACCCTAAAAGACTACTGTTCAATAAACAAACTAAAAAGCTGGTGTCCAACAAACACCCTAAAAGTCTGGTGTCCGACGAACACCCTAAAAGTCTGTTGTACAACAAACACCCAAAAAGGCTGGTGTCCAACAAACACCCTAAAAGTCTGGTGTCCAACAAACACCCTACAAGTCTGGTGTGCAACAAACACCCTAAAAGTCTGGTGTCCAACAAACACCTTAAAAGTCTGTTGTACAACAAACACCAAAAAGGCTGGTGTCCAACTTAAAACAACTTTCGAGTCAAAACAAAAAGAAACTCTGACTAATAGATTTTTAAACTTGAAAAAAGTCTCTATTTCTCTTGACAAGTTTACTGGCAAAATATTCACCAGATTTGGTTACATTTCACAAATGCTGCTATGGATGACTAATAGGGTATCTATCTGATATACTTTCTAGTTAATGCAAAACAAATTTGAGAATTTTTTACCAGCCCTTTATTAAAATACTGATTATACACTCAGATTGAAAGCTCGATCTCAATATCCAATGTAGACACTTCCAATTTGACAATAAATACTTGATTCAAGTTATCCTCGAATTAAATTAAGTCTGTATGAGATGGAGATCAATACACAAAAGATCTCAGAAAAGATCTTGCAAAAGATCTTGCAAAAGATCTCACAAAAGAGCTCACAAAAGAGCTCACAAAAGATCTCACAAAAGATCTTGCAAAAGATCTCACAAAAGATCTCACAAAAGATCTCACAAAAGATCTCACAAAAGATCTCTCACAAAAGATCTCACAAAAGATCTCACAAAAGATCTCACAAAAGATCTCCAAAAGATCTCACAAAAGATCTCACAAAAGATCTCACAAAAGATCTCACAAAAGATCTCGAAAAAGATCTCACAAAAGATCTCACAAAAGAGCTCGCAAAAGATCTCACAAAAGATCTTGCAAAAGATCTCAGAAAAGATCTCAGAAAAGATCTCACAAAAGATCTTGCAAAAGATCTCACAAAAGAGCTAACAAAAGATCTCACAAAAGATCTTGCAAAAGATCTCACAAAAGATCTCACAAAATATCTTGCAAAAGATCTCGCAAAAGATCTCACAAAAGATCTCGCAAAAGATCTCACAAAAGATCTCACAAAAGATCTTGCAAAAAGATCTCACAAAAGATCTCACAAAAGAGCTCACAAAAGATCTCACAAAAGATCTTACAAAAGATCTCGCAAAAGATCTCACAAAAGATCTCACAAAAGATCTAACAGAAGATCTTGCAAAAGTCTCACAAAAGATCTCACAAAAGATCTCACAAAAGATCTCGCAAAAGATCTCACAAAAGCTCTCGCAAAAGATCTCACAAAAGATCTCACAAAAGATCTCACAAAAGACCTCGCAAAAGATATACCATCAGTAAGGTAAAACTGTGTGTTGGAATAAAAGTTGGTTTGTTTCCCCTGTGTACAGTGTAGGTATATCCCGCACCATAATTCTATTTTATATTTGTAGAAAAGAAAATTTTACTCGAAACTAAATTAATTAAAGAGCCTGTTTGGTTCTTATTTATAATTCTAGTTAGTTTTAAAAAAACATCTAACATGATATAGTAAAATATACACGCAACATCAAGTTTCATATATCCAATTTATAAAGCTGGATGTATGTGTGTCTCTTGTGAGTTCTTAATATACCTTAACAGAAATACATCATCTTTAATCGGTGTCCTCAATGTTTACGTCCTCATTAGAATTTCACATATTAAGAACATTCAAAACCGGCTGTCCTTTTTTTTTGTCTCACTCTAAAATATCATTAAATTGACAACAAATACATACTTACATATCTTTGTTTACAAAACAATTGTACTGCAACTTAGAAGGAAAATAAACTCGGAATGAGCAGAACGAGTTTGTTTACATTACTCCCAGCAAATAAAATATTTGTTTATGAAAATTTCTAGTGTAACTTTTTTGGGAATTGTTGTGCTATTTTTAGATTATACAGAAATTAGGGGCTTTCCCGATTACCTTTACTTATCTTGCATTTAAAATGTTACTTAAATTGCAAGCCTTATTTTTCTATGTATTGTCATTGAAAAATTTACAACTGAAAATTTTCCTGGGGTCATGTAAGGTCCAACAAAATGTTTGTACCTATCAGGACCATACTCTCACAAATTTTTTCCAATTACTGCTTTAAAACTTAAGCTAAAACATATGATTTATAGTTTTAAAATGTAAACATCTAGGGCTACAAAAAAGAAGCGTGTTAGCGAGGTAAAATCAAAGGTCTAGGTGCTTGGGCACTTCAAAGTAGACCCAGTCATGAAAAATTGGATCTATGTAATTGGTTTGACGTTTTTTGGAATAGAAACTATCAGATTGACATACCTTGAATATTGAAGATACATGTTACAAACATCCATCTTCTTTATTTTAAATTTCAATTGTGGTCCTCTTTGAGAGCATCTTCTCTTTTTACAATATAAAACAATAACAAAAACAGTTCGCAAATTTAATAAAAAAATTTCGTGGATTTTCAAAATTTTACAAAAATATAAATTTTTAGGAGACATATTTTTGTAATTATAAGCATCAATAAACCTTTTTGTGAGGTACCACAAAAAATTTGGCCCAGATCGGTTCAGCCTTTAAGATGTTTAGCAGTCACAAACAAACAGACAAGCAAAGTATATATATATATAAAGAGTATTTATGTAAATCCCATTAATCTATCCTGTAAACTTTACAACATTGGAGAAAATGTCCTTTCATTTTGATAATGTGTTTACATCGGTATTCCTTTTATCTAGAAAATATATAAAATTATAAATTTATTAAATTCTAAAAACTTGAGAGCCCTTCAGGCTAAACGAAAAATTATCTTACTGAACAATCTAAAATTAAACTTTAATAAAAAGTTTAAGCTTGGACAACTTTTTCTTTTTTAAAGTTTTTATAATTCCAAATGAAAAATTTCCTAAATTAGATTATCCCCACATTAATACAACCATAATCCTATTCAACTTTGTAAATTAATGGGAGTGTTCGCGAAAAAAGAAAGGATGTATAGGCTGATTTAATTTTGGAGATGGTGATGAACCAAACCTCTGTAGAGTAAAAAAGTAGATGCTAGTTCCACATTTATTGAAAATATATTTTGGTCTGTGTTGACCTTTGTCAGTTCTGACGATATAATAACCCTCAAAATTGATAAAAAAAAAATGTTAAAACCACAAGAAAATAAACAAACTTTTTTAAAAAATCGGGCTGTCAAATAGACAAAAGGGAAACAAACTCAGATCATCAGAGAGAAAAAAGATAATTTGCAAATATTCACTCCGGATCTCTAATATTATGATTTGCAAACTGTTACACTAGATATGAATGCCACAAGTTGAATTCAACATTTATAACATGTAATATATTAATATTTAGTTTTAAATTTAATTGACTTATTTTGAACAATGCAACTCCATGAATTTTTCTGGGTTCTACTCTCTTTGCTATCAGATGTTTTAGCCATTTTCTACTTATATATGCAACAGATATAGAAGTAAAATTAGAAGTAATCAAAACTGAATTCAATTCCGACACCCCTTTACATTTACATAAACAATTCTTTTACAAACAAATTTAATTTCCAACAAAATTTCTCTCTTTAAAAATTCAAACTTTGAAATTTTTTTTTTTAAATTTAGATATTTATTATCTCCGTATCGAGACTATATTAATTGTACAAAATTGTTTACATGTTACATGTTACATTAAATAAAACTATTATACGATAATATTGTGAACATACATTTTTAAATTAATTGGGAAGAATAAATTACGGATACATTTTATTGTTTTTTTGTGTGCCAAAATTGATGATACATTTATATTCAAGTATTGGTAAGGCGGCGTGTCATGAGAAAAAATCAAACTACATTATTAATAAAAGGATAGCATATCTCTATGCAATACGACTGAGAGATATTAAAAACACAGTTTGTGTAATCGCATATTAGAAAGTGCTAAACATGACTTTTGTGCATGTTTTCAAAATACATACACGGAGGCTAGTTTTCTTTTTTTTTAAATTAAAGAGAAATTATGTTAGCTCAATCGTATTGTGGCTGCATAAACTAGCTTTTAAATTAAAGAGTGATTATAATAGCTTGTTAGTAGTGAGGCTACATAATAAAAGGAAAATTATAATTAAGAAATGTACTAACGAGGAACATTGAAGGTTCCTCGTTAAACATAAACAAGGACAGTCAACTGGGACATATCTTGTGAAGTCGTGGTTCCTTGGCGGTGAAGTTTGTCTCAATTAACCGCCGGAAAACTCAGTTATCCGCCGGTTAGTAAAGAAATTCAGCACCGAGATCAGTCCTACTCCGATCTCGGTGCTGAATTTCTTTGAAAATTTTGATTTAACATTTAATATTAGTAGATTACAGGGATTGACAAATTATTGGTAATAATGTTTGAACATTGAAAAGGAAAGTTTTTTTCTTTTTTATTTCTTTTACATCTAAATTCATCATGATAATTTTTACTATCCAATTCAATTTCAAGGCCATAGAAATTGCGCAACCACGCAACAACGTAAAATATATACTCAACTGGGGATCTATCAAGGATTAGAATGAAATTAGCCTGGTTTGTTTTAGAGGATTAAAGGATGAGAAGAAAGGTTTTGGTTTAGTTTCAAGAATTGAATGCATAATTTGTGGATCTATTTCTGATCATTCTAGAAATAATTAAAACAAATTGGAATTGTTATTAGAATCTTGTGATGCATTTCAAAAGAAGTTTCAGACAATATTCGGATTTGGAGTTGGATTCTTACTCAACAATATGCAAATTTTTTTTTAATTGGATTTTTTTTTAATTCAAATCTTTATTTTATTCCTTCAGCAAGGCCAGTCACTTCAGCTAGTAATAAATAATAAAGTAATAAAGTAATAATAATTAGCTCTTTGTTCAGATATATTTGTTCATTATAGCTGGCCAAATGGGTAGACTAAGTTGGCTGACATGTTTTTTAAGGGAGCCCATTGATACATTTAATGGGTAATAAAGGGGTCTAAAGTTAAACTTTGCTAAAGTTTAAACCATTACCTATAGTTTGAAACCATAAAATCTCTATGTTTATTGGAAGCCCTGTAGAAAACTATTTAGAAGACGACATATCTCTAACCCTTGAAGTAAAGTTAAACCGTCAATAATCAGGACTCCACCGGTTTCTAAGACTACTCTCTCACCACATATTGTATTCTTTACATAATAATTCATTTTTGCACTTCACATTCCTTTCAGCCTCCAATAGTCGGTAACTATCTGCTTTCCTATAATAGAAGCAGTTAAACTATTAATCCAGGATTTAACTGGTATTCAAACAGGGTTATCCACAATGAATGAGTTTTCAGTGACAACTGTCTGAGATTTTACTTAGTCTTTTCCTTTAATACCTAGTTCCCTGCACCTAGATGCACAATTGTTTTATAACACAAATTCAACCTTTGTTGTGTTTTACGATCTAATAAAGATTAACTTTTTTTTGGTGATCTAAATTTAAGGATCTCTGAAAGAAGTAATCGAAGATTAAAGATGACCTTCAAACTGTCATGTTTAGTGAGACACTCTATATGATGCTGATGCATGACATTAAACCTCCATGCTCTTTATTTATTATTTATTTCACAATTTGAGTAGGGCTGGCCAACTTTTCTTTACTAAATCACAGTTTTGGAAAATTATAGAAAATTCATAAACTTGTCATCGAACAGAAAGCCCTTTTAACTGATTTTTTGTCTAAAAATTTTAAGTTCAGTTAATAGTAAAAAATAAACATAGTGAGAACCAGAAAACTCTGGAATAGGTAGACAACCTTTTTACTTAATGTATGATTTTAAATAGACTTAGGACCATAATAAACAACAATTGTGCAATGTAAACAGTCCAATTTTACTTAAAGAAGGATTTAATGAGATAATAGTAAAAGTTTTCTGGTAATCATTGTACGTTATGGGTCTCTCTGTTCCATTAATCTATCCAATTGTTATGCACAGCCTTAGTTTCTAGTGCAGTAAATAATAAATTTATTCAATGCATTCAGTTTACAACAGTGTTTGGAAGTGTAATCACTGGTTCTTTCCAAAAGGATTTTCTTGGTTAAAATTTTCCTAATGGGATTTTCCTATGTACACAATTTATCTAAGATTACAAGTTTCCAATGTTTATAACATCTAAGACATTTTTTCAATGTACAATTTCCCATGAACATTTCCAAAACGTATATTTTATAGAGAGCACTTATCTAAAAGTAGCCGAGACAATTTTCAAAGTAACAACTTCAATTCAATTAATTTTTATCAATTTAACATAAAATCTGCAAAAAACTTTTTTTTTGTAACCATAAACAAAAAAACAAATTTTTAGATAAAAAAGAGTTAACTCCATTATTTTCCAGCAGACATAGTTTTACATGTAACTGTTTTATATCAGACATACCACTCTGTAAAGAGATAATCATTTGAAATAACAGTCCCTTTAAAAGAATGTATTGGGATTATTTAAAATGGCATTTATATACTAGATGATAGGTCAAAGTTTAACACTAATAATATTTAAATTCATTTTAAATTATCTTTTGTATTTGGATGTTCTGATCTAAAAACAGAACATTCATTCTAGTCACCTATTCTCTCCTAAAGTTACTGCTCTTAACAATGGTAATTATATAAATGCAGTAACAGTCTTTATTTAAAAAAATTTACGATCTCAAAATTAATGTGTGTCATTCAACCTGCTGTTGCCCAGCTTTATCTCCAATGTGTTGAATTTCAGAATAATGGTGCTAACCTACTAGTAGTGTACTGGATATAAACTGGGATGAGAGACAGGGGATATGACCAGCACAGACTTCAGGAGCTGGTACTGGCAGTACCTAATATTAAAAATTGTTTAAAATAATCAACAACATTTTTGTGTAAAAAATCTATAACATTTGATACACTTTTGGAAAGCCTATGAATAATCTGCCAAAAAAAAATTTCTGCTTCCTTTTGGTCAATACTTTTAAAAGAGCTATAAAATGATGAAATCCAATAACCGGGAGTGAGTCTAATTATAGATATAGTTAGGTAACGGTAATATAAGGCATTCAGGAAGTATGCCTGAGGACTCAGGCACAATTTCCAAAAGCTCAAATTTTTCAATCCCAATTACATTGCAACTCGGAATTTTGTTTGATCATACAGTGTAAAATTGAAATATTAAAGGTTTGTACCTTTAGGTTGCAAAGATATAGGAATGAGAAAGTATGAGTTAGTGGCAAAGATTCAGTTCCTTTAAACATCCTATCATCAAATCCTATATTGATATTAAGAATTCATTATTGAAAATATCCACCAAAAACTCCAATCTCTTAGGAGAAGAATCAGGCTCATTATTTACAGCAGAGAGAGAAGCATCTTTTAGATCAAAGAAGAGATTCAGAGGTATACCCATCAAACCAAATAACGTTCTACTAATGTTGTACTAACATTAAAAAGCATACATTATTGATACATGGGATTATTTAAATATTTCATAAAAGTTGATCATGTATTTTATGGGAAAAAAAGTTCTTGGTAAAAAGTAAGTTCAGTTAACAAATTTAAGACAAGCTTGATCTCTATAAATGGCATGTAAAAAGGGGCCAATTTGAACCTAATAAACCAAATAAAAGGAGAATTTATAAGTATGAGTTGTTTATTATCCAGGCTGAAACCATACAGAAGGTTAACAAGACAGCTTCTGGAAATGTAAGTTCGGCAAGCAGTATCTCTTCTATTTCTTCTAATAATAGGTGAGATTTAGTAAAAAAGACAATCTCTGAATTGTTAGTTCAACGGGTAGTATCTCTTCTATCTTATCTCCCCGAATTATTTATTGGTACAATCTTTATAGAAATGCCTGGATGAATTATCCCTTTAAAGTAATATAATCCCAGTTAGAAATTTAGTAAGCTTTGTTTACTTTTCTGCTTACTTTATGTCTGGCTTTACTGTAAAGCTTGAAACTGTTACCAAGTTTAGCAAGTTCTAAATATTGTTTAGTCTCAGTGGATCTGTATTTAATGGAAGAGGAAAGGGGCTCATTAGGATTGGATACAACAAGAGCTATCCATTGAATCCAGTGAAAAGGACTGAGGTTAATCAACAATATATAATTTGTAAAATATTGGGCGATTTAGAGTTGTTGCTTCTACCTTTATTTAATTATTAAAAACTTAAGACACAGATTTTTTTCTGAACCCCCCTCCAGGCCTCCAAAATATGCAGTTGGTTGTATGTGTTGTTGCTTCATTCTTTATTTAATCAATAAAAACGTGAGACATATGCTTTTTCTGAATTCCCCTCCAGACCTCCAAAGTATATAGTTTGCATATGTATGCCCTCCTGTTGAGACATTCCAAAAGGCAAAAATAATTCTATAAAAAGAGCAAACAAAATGATGTTTTGATGATCAAAAACTTGTATTAATTGAAGAATGGAAGTAACAAGACAAAGGTTGAACATGGAAGAAGAAGAAGATCAAAAAGTCTTGGACACCGATCAAAAGAAAACCTAAAGCCTAAAGAGGTAGAATATTTCAAAATCAAACAATAGATATAAGAGACTTGAAAAGAATATAGGTCACTAAAAGACTGTTCATGAGCCATGACTTTAAGACAATAAGATAAACAAACAAAAATACAATGTGGGAGGAAAAAGTCCATGGGGTTTGCATTTTTTGAGGTTATGTTAGTTAAGTCTAGGGTTTGTAGCGAAAAAGAAAAATAAGAAATTCGAAAATTTTGCGAAAAAAATGCAAAAATTTCACACAAAAATTTGAAATTTAAAAAAAAATGCTAATTTTTTGCGAAAATTCATCTAAAAGACAGAATACAGCTTCAACACCTATGGTTTTCTAGACATTTTCACGAAATTTCGCTTCGTTTTCTCATTTTTTACTTCATTCATTTTTGCAAAAAAATACCAAATTTTGCAAACAAGTTTGCGAAATCCGAACAAATATTTTCGCAATTTTTCGCAAAACGTTTCATTTGCTGAAAACCCTAGTTAAGTCTGGACAAATGATTACTTTACGCTTCATTCTTTTAAATCTAATTTTTTCAGATAAAGGGTTGGTCAATACAAGGGAATCCAGGTTCAACTAACAACAAGGTATCTCCAGGGGGTAACATTCAAAGGTGAGACATTGAATATATTACTGAAAACAAAAATATGCACATGTGCGGGCTGACATAAAAATCAGGCTTTTACAATTATCTACGGTGGTAGGCGATTATACCAATACAATGAAGAGGATTTTCAGTTTAAATTTGATACACAAATGAATGGAAAACAAGAGAAGCTGTTAATCAGAAAAGCTTCTCTTTTTGTACTTGTAAACCTATTCGAAAAAAGCTTTCTTTACAATAAAAAATGAAATTAAAAAGTTACCGCCTACCAATGTACTGAAACAACATTTTGATTTTTAACATCTTTATATTCAATGCAACAAAAATGTAGTAATGGGTATATTAGATAAGGTCCAAACAAGGACCCAAGAACCCTGGGTTTCAAGCAAAACCGCAAAAGTGTTTTGAATATAATAACAAACATTCTGGTCCTAAGTGTCAACATCTTTAACAAGTAAAACTGATTAATAATTAAAAAAATTGGAGTATTTATTTTTATATAGGTCAACAATCAAGGTAGGGAGAGTAGGGTTTTTTTACCTATTTGACTGTAAAGTATTAGGTCAGCTGGAAAATAGTTTTATGAATCAATTACACAAATCTAAAAAAAAGGTAGAAACTTTCAGGAGTAGGGTAGGAAGGCCAGGTTATTTACCAAACCTTGCTTTTATACTTTGAACTATTTCCCATGAGCAGCTAGTCCTAATATATCAAAGTAAAATGTACATAAATCCTATATTTTTATATTTTAGGATACCTAAATAAAACTTTTTAGGACTCAAGATGGCATTGAGCCTAATAGAAGAGGACACAGACAGCTCAAGGGAAGACAGTTTCAATCAACGGTGGGTTTGTGAATTTAATCTAAAACTACAGGGTGTCCCAAAAAACATTGGAATTCAGTGACAAATTCGATATCGTCTTTGTTATGAATTAGCATTGTAATACCTAATTTCAAAAGCCATAATATTATTATGTATGCTAGAGTTTATTTTATGAAAAGAGTAAAAGACTGCAATTATGTGTCTATAATGTCTCTGCAAGATGAAGTTTACTCTGTTTGTATACTGCAATTTTCTTCTTTTACTAAGTACAACCGTATGCAGTCAAAACATAAACATACAAAATGTAAACATAGCAGACGAAAATCTTACGGATTACAGCTTCCTCAATAGGTATCACTATATACTAAATCAAAGAATCATTTAAAAAGACGATATCGAATTCGTCACTGAATTCCCATGTTTATTGGGACACCCTGTAGAACAATATAAGTGTTAAATAAAATGAGCTGTAAATGTAATTTTCATGTGTTCTCCCAATTAAAGATTTGGGGACCCGATTTACAATGACGCCCTTTAGACTTGTTTGAGAAGCAATGAGGAAGAAATCGTCATTTATGTATTATTCTGTCAATATACTTTCTAATCTTTGCAGCATAAATCTTCACATCACTAGGATAAAAGAAACCACAATTTAATATGATTAGTTTCCAGTTAGAAACAAAAATACTCCATCATTTTTACTCAAATGAAGGAGGTTTCTCCTAATATTTTAGCAAATGTCAGAAATTTCGTCGACAGTCCCGTCCCTTCTGTCGACGAAATTTCAACCAAAATGCCAAAAATATGAATACACTAGAAATGAATGCCAAAACAAAAATTTGAATTCCAGATCATAGAAATAAAGGCCAAAACCAATAAAATTATAAAATCCACTAGAAATGAATACCAAACCTAAGAAAATTTTGATTCCACTAGAAATGAATGCCAAAACTAAGAAATTATGAAATCTACTAGAACTTAATGAAAAAACTAAGAAAATTAGGAAATCAACTTGAACTGAATGCCAAAACTAAGAAAATTTCGATTCCACTAGAAATGAATGCCAAAATTAAGAAATTATGAAAATGAAATCCACTAGAATAAATGCCAAAACTAAGAAAATTTTAATTCCATTAGAAATTAATTCCAAAGCAAAGAAAATTTTCATTCCACTAGAATAAATTCCAAAACTAAGAAAATTTTGATTCCACTAGAAATGAATGCCAAAACTAAGAAATTGTGAAATCTACTAGAACTTAATGACAAAACTAAGAAAATTATGAAACCAACTTGAACTGAATGTCATAACCAATAATATTATGAAATCAACTAGAACTGAATGTCATAACCAATAAAATTATGAAATCAACTAGAACTGAATGTCATAACCAATAAAATTATGAAATCCACTAGAAATGAATGCCAAAACTGAACAATTATTAAATCCACTAGAAATGAATGCCAAAACTAAAAAGATCTTGAAATGTTAAAAGCTAAAAATTATTAATAATTAAAAGCAAGTTTAATTTTCTTTGAACTGATTAAATATTAAAGTTTGATTAAGGTTTAATGTCGGGAATTTTATTCAAGCCTGGGAATCCCAGTTCCAAGGTTCCAAAATAACAGTTTTTTTTCTGCAATATCATAAAATAAATAAAATTCTTATTTCAAATCTATTAAATATCTGGTATTCAGATTGCATTTTACAATATACTAGCTGAAGGGCCCGGTGTTGCAAGTGGAATAAAGAATTTGAAAAAAATGTATTTTTATGCATATATATATATGATTGTCTTGTTTTATTATATTGACTAGCTTGGGAACCCAGCTTTGCCTGCAAACCAAACTTTCTCTATTAAAGTCAACCAACTCAATTTAGAATTTGTAAACCAAGACCATTCCCGTGGGTCTAACAAGTTGCCCTATCAAAATTTGAGGCAAATCAGTTAAAGGCTTTACAAGTTATGATCGTTCGTACGAATAAACAAACAAAGATTACTACTTTATATATGTTTATATATATATATATATATATATTGTGTGTGCGTGTGTGTGTGTGTGTCTAGATTAAATAAAAATTTAAAAAGTTTTCCTTAAAAGATACTTTTTCTCTAAAAAAGTTTTTTCATTTCATTTTTTCCTACCGATTAAGAAGGATTAAATTTTTACACTTTGAAAATTATTAAAAAAATAAAAAATCGTGATTTTATGAAGAAAAAAAACATCTTTTTATGAAATGTTTTAGGGTAACCTTGCCGGCACAGGAAGAATACAGCAAAGAAGAAGAAGAAGAAAAAGCGTTCCAGGTTAGTTCATTTTCTTACCCAATTTAAGGAAAAATCAATTAAATTTTCTTTAATTTTTTAGAGTTGCGTACTTCATTCGAGCCTAAAATAAGTAAGTACCATAATACGCTAATAGTATAATTTTTCTGGTGATAATCTTAGCTTTTTGCGAGCGCCTTACATTCCTTTTGAAATATGAACAACATTTTTCTTTAAATTTGTTCAGTCTCACAAGCTCAAATTTTCTAATCATTATCATGGTGATGTAAACCTTTTATATTCAAACTGAAACTATTTGATCCAAGGTTGTATAGATTGGCTACTCTCGATGCGCTCCAATGTACGGAAAATGTCGTCTCCTCAAATAGATGGAGAAAAACCTAATAAGACGTCACTAATTATAGTAGCGAGAGTTTATTAGGTTTTTATCTATCTATGCTAAGAAAACGACATATTCCGGTAATTGGCTCGCATCGAGAGTAACCAACCTCATTATATAACCTTGATTTGATCTAACATAGTTCATTGTTATAAATATCAAAGGTGTTTCAGAGATACAAGTATTAGAAAATCAGAGGTTGTGGTGAAAAGTCAAATTTTAAGTGAATCTATATATATATATAGTAATCTCTGTTTGTCTGTACGATCGTAACTCAGGAACTCCTGGACAGGAGTGCCTTAAATTTTTATTGGGGAACTTGGGAGATTCACAGGATTGTTCTTAGCTTGGTTTTGAGATTCTAAGTTGAGTTGGTCGAGTTTCATAGCGAAATATAGTTTCCAATTTCCGGTAAAAATCGTCCGAGTGCGGGTAAACGGCGGTAGTAACTTTTAGTAACCTTGGCAGCGCTGGGTTCCAGGCTATTAATCAAAAAAAAAATTTTATTATTTTAGACTATCGCCCTTCATCCGAGCCTAATTTAAGTAAGTAACATAATGCCAGGGTAATTAGCGCACATTTTCTTTTAATAGTCTTCTCTTAGCTTTTTGCGCCTCACCTTCCTTTTGAAATATGCAATTTGTTTAGTCTCACTGCATGGCACAATATCAAATTTTCTTATCCCTTTATTTTCACAACTTTGTGATGAAAACCTTTGATATTTCAAACAATTTGAACTAAGAGCATTCTAATTCGAAATATCAAAGTCTACATTATACAACATCTTTCATGGTTTCCGGTCTGACCGGTTCAGCCGTTTATTAGACACAAACAAACAAACGAGTACACGGACAAGTCAAATACACCATTTCTCTTTTTACCAAACTATTTCATTTAAATTGATTTTTATGGAAATATGTATTATTAGAATGCATAAAAATATTTCTAATTTGTTTGTTTGATTCATATTTCCAACTATTTAAGACATAAATAATAACCTTAATAAATACTGAAATAATAATAAAATAAAATAAAAAGACAAAAAAGAAAATAAATAAAAAGGTGAAAAATACTTAATGTTTAATTTTTAAAGAAGCATGAAAATGTAGTAAAAATTAATTATTCAACTGTACTCAGAAAATGCAGAAAATGCAAATGAAAAAGGGAAAAATCAAGATCAAGAAGAGGAAGAAGAAGATGTTGAACAAGAACAAGAAGAAGAAGATGACCAAGAACTTAAAGTAAATAAAGATGAAAGAAAACTTCCTGTTTACAACGACAAAGAAACATCAAAGAAAGAAGGTAAAAATAAATAATTTTAAAGGTACTATCAACGTAGGTTTACCCTTCCTTGAAAGAATGGCATTCTCAATTCAGAACGGTATGGTCGTTGTGATTTAAAGGTCTCACATTCTTAAACAAAAATCCAAATAGATTATCAAGTCCATTATGTGGCAACAGAGAAATGAACAAATTATACACAACGTCACAAGTGTCAAATATCACAAGGAAATCGAAATTTTCTCACATTAGTTGGCATGTTTTCCAAGATTAATTAAAAAGTTTAAACACAGGGACTAAAGAACACATACAATTGCACTATTTTACTGTAAGAAAAGCACTTTATTCTAAAATTATCACTATTATTGATGATTTTGTCGGACACAAAAACTGAATTGACACTTGTGACGACAGAATACAAATGTACTGACAGTGAATACAAACTCTACGTTGCCCTCTATTGTACAAGAATCTATTTGCAAAAAACATTGAGCATTTCGCCAATTACTTCTTAAACACCAAACCTGACAAGTGCTTTATAGTGCTAAAATGTACATGTAGAGGGCTACAGAAAATCATATGTGAATTAGAGCAGTAAAATCTAATCCCTAGGCGTTGCGACACTTCAAAGTCGACCCTGGTTTAACAATTGAAGAGAATGTTTTTAAGCAGACTGAATCTATGTGTGGTGGCTATTATGAAGATCAGACGAGTTAATCAAATTTGTTTAGAATAAAACACTTTTCCAGATGAAGAGTTTGCTCGGGAAAAATTTAAAGGGTACCATAGTAAAGCGGGTTTACATCGCTTTAAATTCCAACTATTTCAAGATTTAATTTGATCTTCGATACTTAATATGTTCCTAATTGGTGTGTAAATAATGATTTTTAAAAACAAGCAAAATGTTAAAAGCACAGATTTATAACAATACAGATAAAACACTAGATGTCGTCTTTTGAAGATTAAGGGGTTTTTCGTTCACAATAACCCTGAGGCAGAAGCAAGTCGCGTTGAATTACAAGACAGAGGGAGAGCATGCGCGAAACTCCTTGCTTTGGGCTTCTTCCTCATGGTTATTGTGAACGAAAAATCCCTAAATCTTGAAAAGACGACATCTAGTGATCTATCTGGATTGTTATTAATGTATGGTTAAAAGCAATTAAGGAAAAATAAACGTTAACAACAAGGCTGAAGTAATTCCGTCGTCTCTGAAGTCTCATCCTTTCAGGGTAACCCTGTTGCATTATTTTAGAGGAAGTAAATGGGTCAATTGAGAGAATGGACTTGAAAGAATGCAAGGTGGGTCAAAGAACAGTGAGAACTATGGAACTGTAAAATTTGAAGACGACATTTAAGCAATCTTGTGTGTATTTGATGTTGTTTTAAAACGAATTGTTTAACCTTTAGCTGGAAAATCAAATCAAGCACAATGGATCTAATTACTGTGTTTAATGTTCTTGTGAATATTTAAAACCATAATTTGAGATCAAAAGACGTTTTCCTCTTTCACAGTTTCATGGTTCCCACTGTATGTTTTGTTCTAATGTTAGACTACAGATTAAAATAGAAAAAAATATTTGATTACAAGGAAAAATGTAATAAAAGATTGTATGGCTCCTGAGCTTTCTTTTAAATGTAGAGACCATCCCCCTTTCGTTTTTTTAATAACAAATTTAGAAAATTAAATGTTATTTGGCAAATTTAAAATTTAAAATATATGATTCCTTTTAAAGCTGCCCTACAGACAAGCCACGTTTCAGAAATCCCAGAATAAATGTTTGGTTTATCCCTGTTTATTGGGACACTATGAACAATTAAAAAATTATTTACGAAGAGTATTTTCTTCACAGGTTGAAGTAGAGTAAATTGCGTTATTTGGTTATAGTTAAGCTATTTTCAGGAAAAACACCTATTACTCACTATAGTTGACACAAATTGTTTGAAAAAAACAAACATTTTAAAGTTGGAAGATATTTGAGTAAGAACCCGAGAAAAAAAATGGAAAAGATGCATCAATGCTTCTGATACACATATCATATATTTCACTTAGGTTGGTTATAAATTGCGTTATTTGGATATAGTGTTAAACTTTATCCTTTACACTTGTTTAAGCTTGTACAGTAAAAATGTTTATAACAACACTATTTTTGATGAGTCTAGTCCTAACAAAATATGTTTACATTATTTTCACTTAAGAAAACACGAACAAAATTAAACAACCAAATCCGACAAGAATGAAGTTTCGAAAAAATTTAATTTATTTGATTTTAAAATTTTGTTGAAAACCTTTTCTCCAACATAAATCTTTTTTCCTCTTATTATTGCGGATCATCAAGCTGTTCAGCGAAGATCAAGAGGATCATTAAGATGCTCAGCGAAGGGAGGATCATCAAGCTGATTAGCAAGGGGAGGATCAACAAGCTGTTCAGCGAGGGGAAGATCATCAAACTGCTCAGCGAGAAGAGGATCATTAAGCTGCTCAGGGTGTTCAGTCCTCTTTAAAAGAGTTACTGACATTAGCTTGAGTTTGTTGGGAGCTTGATCAATCCAAGGAAACAATCCAGTTCTTATTAAGGACTTTCCACATGTATTGTAATCCATGAGAACTTTTCAGTGGCTTCCCATAGCTTGCTCACAACAGAATATTTGGGTAAACTAGACCAGATATTTTTGGTTTGAAAATCCCATATAAGATGTTTTAATTCAACCTTTGTGCTGTTTCATATTAATATTTAACTAAAACCAAATTCCGCAAATTCATGTTTAACCAAATACCGCAATTTACGAAAATATTTTAATAGGTCTGTAGTATGCATAACTTTTTATATGCAATACTTACAATATTGACACTGTAGGAGCTACTAAAGATCTATATGGAGCAACTACCGGAGGAAAAAAAATCAAAAACGATCAATAAACCCTACAAAGCTTAGCTCTTGAGCTCTAAAATGTCAAAAATGCATTATTTTGCATATGTTTTTAATGTCGTGTAAATGTTACACTGAGGGAAGAAAAAAATATCTCGACTAAAGATTTACAAACCTGATAATAATATTTTAGTAAGAAGTAATTTTGGTTAGGCTAATATCTCTACTCTATATTAGGGTTGAAAGATAGGTATAACCAAATTCAGCAATTCTTTAAATATAACCAAATAACGCTCTTTACTCTAGTTCTTAAGAACTGCAATATATATATGTATTTTCAAAGAATAAAAACGAAAGAAAACTTTTTAAAAATTTAATTTCGTATTTGTTTAGAGCTGTGGTAGAAAATTTATGAAAGATCGTCTGGAGAAGCATCAGTCAATCTGTAACAAGGTAAACTTTCAATAAAAGCATTTTTTGACAATCCCCTCTAAATATTTTTGAGTCAAAAACAAAATAAGATTAAATTGATTCAAATGGTCCTACATTTTCTTCTTTATCGAAATGAATGATAGAAATGGCTGAGCAAAAATCTTTTCAAGAATTATAAAAGTATTTTCGAACATAATTTTTTTTTTAAATACAGGTTCTAAACGGAAAGTATTATAAACACCCGGTTTAAGTAGAATTTATATAAGTAAACGAAATTTATTTCAGAAAAAAACTGTTTTTAACAAGAACATGACAAAAACTCGAAGTATAAACAGAAAGTATATTTTAGAACACCAAGTTTAAACAAATAGTTTATTTTAAAACACCAAGTATAAACGTAAAGTATATTTTAGAACACCAAGTATAAACGTAAAGTATATTTTAAAACACCAAGTATAAACGTAAAGTATATTTTAGAACACCAAGTATAAACGTAAAGTATATTTTAGAACACCAAGTATAAACGTAGAGTATATTTTAAAACACCAAGTATAAACGTAAAGTATATTTTAAAACTCCAAGTATAAACGTAAAGTATATTTTAGAACACCAAGTATAAACGTAAAGTATATTTTAAAACACCAAGTATAACGGAAAGTATATTTTAGAACACCAAGTATAAACGTAAAGTATAAACGTAAAGTATATTTTAGAACACCAAGTATAAACGTAAAGTATATTTTAGGACACCAAGCATAAACGTAACGTATATTTTAAAACACCAAGTCTTAACGTAAAGTTTATTCTAAAATACCCAGTCTTAACGTAAAGTATATTTTAAAACACCCAGTCTTAACGTAAAGTATATTTTATAACACCAAGTATAACGGAAAGTATATTTTAGAACACCAAGTCTAAACGGAAAGTGTTTGATGTGCAAAAAGCAAGGATTGAAGGGACGGATGCTGCTCAGTTCGGAGTACCAAAGGGAAACAAGGTATTCGGGCAGCCCTGAGCCACGGGCCAACGGCTATAAACTCTTCTAAGCCACAACATATTAGTATTCCCCACGTCATAAAACGTTTTATGTTTCAAACTTAAAGTTCAAAGTTTAACTGGAAAGCATACTTGTCAACCATTAACAATAAGATCTCTCCGTCCCTCCGTGTAATGTCGTCTTTAACTTAAAATCCCCTCTCGGAGACACCAAACCAAATAATTTTAGCCCCATTTTCTTTGTTCTCCGGGAACGGAGTCTAAACACTATTATTTATTGTGAACCCATTTCAAAAGTTAAGCAAAGAATATTTTCATATAAAGAATTAGTGACTTTCGTTAATAATTAATAGTCATTCTTTTCAGAAGTTTAAATTAAAAAAAACGTCTTAGGACTCTCCGATGGTTTTAACCCCACAGATCCTTGATTAGATCGTAAGAATCTTTCCATTATAAAAATTCATAAATCATTGTAATAATTTATATGTTGTTATCCATATCATTTTTTAGAAAATAAATAGTTTCTCTGCATTATCGGTTTTGATTTGAGGGTTATCCCATTGTCTATCTGTTCATTATTGAGAATCTTGCAGCTATCCGACAACAATACTGACTATTTAAATGTCAAGTGCAAATATATATTCACTACTTGCCACTGGGGATAAAATGGTTATTTGTTAAACAACTTATAGATAGATAGATTAGAAAATGATGAACTTAAACACAAACTTCAAGTTATATGTGCCTCCAAACCCTAATAAAAATTTAACATATTTAATGAGAACCTTAAAAAAAATTAAAATTGTTATTGTAAAGTACTTCAAAAACTCATTTTATTCTTAAATAATATTGAAATAGTTCATAAAGTCATTGACATAAGATATCTTTGATAGATTTTTGAAATCACAATTTTAAAACATTGAATTTTAAGACAGCCTTTACTTACAAATGTAGCAATGCCTTGGCCTTTGCTTCCACCTCACCATATTACCTATACTTTTCGTAACCTTAGACATCTACATTTTAAAAATGCTATGCCACTGAATTGTTCCCGTTTATTGTCTTTCAAATCAATTCATATATCCTTGATTAGGTTGTAAAAAAGAAGGACTGGAGAATTCAACGGGAGGAGTTTGTTCGAGCAATGAAGGATGCTAAACGAGCCCAGCAATATGTCAAGAATGGTGGTGATATCAGGGATCTGCCACCCCCTCCTCCAGCAGAAAATTCAGACTATATTGAGTGCCCTCACTGTGGGAGAAAGTAAGATTAATAAATATTGTTCAGTCTAATTAACTTTTATAAAAGAATTCGATATATGGTCATCTGTTTTAAAGGGAATATACACTTTACAATTTACAAAGATACCCATAAAGATCTTATCTGATTAAAAGTTCATTAGATATCCATAATCATCTCCGTAAAAATTCATTACTTTTTTAGACAAATCAGAATTTTTTTTTTGTAACTCGAATTCCGTCAAGCCACTCATTGAACAGAGGGTCGGTCACTGAAAAGTTATTAAGAAAAGTTACAGAGAAAATAATTTTGAAAAACATATTAGATTATTAATTGGGACTCTAATAATTATTGCAGACAAAAAAACTATGTCTATCTTAAATTAGTTCGGCACATATTCAGTATTCACTGGCCGAAAGATTTTCAATAACTTTCTTTAATCCTCAATTTTTTTCTAGATTCGGCGCGAGTGCCGCGGATCGACATATTCCAAAGTGCGCAGACATTTTGAGTAATAAGAAGAAACCAATCAATCAATCAACACCCAAGATTAAGATTTCCAAACCAAACCAAGGAAAAATTAAAACAAGAAAGCCAATTAGTAAATAAAACGTCTAAATTGTAGCAGCCTCAAAAAAGCGCCTTTCACCAAGATATGATATGTAATAATGTACGTAATAAACTCACTGTAAGGAGGGAGGGGGTGCAGAGCATCCATATAAGCCTTGCAAAACTGACCTCTGGAGCCTCCTGATTTGCAGAATGGCCTCCTAGCCAGCTCTTAGCCAATAAAAATCGTCACTGGAAATAATTAAGAGATTTTTTTGATTTGATCACTCCCTTGTGTCCCCCCCCATTCCCCAGCATCCCTTTTCCATGAGGGATGGGAGATTTAGGTTGAAAGAATTTGTTTTCTATGATTTATTTATATATCTTTTTTAATATTATTGAACTATTGATTATGAAAGTTAATTATCTTTTAAAAATTTACAAATTTAAAAATTTTTAAGGAAAACCGGGTTTTTAGCAATTACACGCTATCTTACATTTTAAGAATTTTATGACCCCCGCCCCTCCCCCAGCTTCACAAAAATTATAATTGCTTAACCCTGAATTTAAACATAGCAAACATAGAAATTCCAGAATTATTTACCCACCAACTTTGCCATCTGTACATAAAGTCGGTAAAAATGTTTCGTGTGATGTATTTCAAACCTGCAATAAAATGTAGGTATAGTTAAAATAAATGACAATGTATTGATTTATTTTAATATTTAAATAATATATCTTACTAGTTTTTCAGGTCGGAGTGAAAGCAGTGATTAATGATATAGTTTTAATCATGTGTAAACACTTCTAAAAATATAAACCTGGTTTTTCAAGTGGAATTTACCATAGATTGCAAAGTCATTTATGGATTTGACCTTTCAGTTAGTAAAACGTTTCAATGTTACGATTTTCCTTTGTCGGGGTAGAAAGGTAAGGTTGAAGAAAATGTTTGGTTTGGATTTGGGGCAGTTAAAGACGACATTAAAAGAGGGTGGGGGTTTAGGAGATAGGTTAATGGTCATCAATGATGCACCCATGAAATTATATCGAATTAGTCTTTCTTCATAAAAAGCTGCAATAGTTCTGCACAAGTTTAGGAATTTGTGAAATTTAGAAGAACAAAATATGAAGCCTTAATCTCAATAAAAATAGATTTTTTGAAACAAATTGTTTATGTACCATCAAAACTTTATGAACATGTTAAAATAAAAAAAAAGGCTTTTGGTGGATATAAAAGCCAAATATTTTTTTTATTGGATATCGAATTTTTAATGGCTGGAAGACCATTCTGCGAATCAGGAGGCTCCGGAGGTTATTTTTTAGGCTCATGGATGATGCTCTGCACTCATCAAATTAAAAATTAATTTTCCAGTTATACTATAATTCCCATGTTTGTCGAGACACCATGCATGACAAAAATGTATAAATTATGCACATTCACGGTAATTCTTAAAGGATTACAGCGACAGCTTGTTTTATCAAGTCAACAATATCTGTTTACGTATTTGGTTTCCCGCAACTGCTGGCTTGTTCATTTCCGGGCTGAAAATGTGGTTTCTCATTTGTAATTCTCATTTGTAATAGCTTGACACAGTGTCACATGAAATTGTTTATGTATTGGAAAAGTATTTCTGTGATAATTTGATGAAAAATATTTACACTTTATAAAACCAAGAAATATATATTTAAGAGTAATGCCTACTTGATAAATGATGAAGACTTGAAGTTTGGACAACTTTATTTCTCTATTTGTATGCTCGATTAGACTCATGAACCCCTTGACCGATTTGTCTCAAATATAGATTGGAAAACTCTGTAGAACCAACCACAGAGATGTTTAAAGCTTGCTTTTAAATTTCAAAGTTAATCTGAGGCCAAATTTAAAGAGTTTGAGCCGTGGCTTAAATCCGCCAAAACCCGGTTTAAATTAAGCGCGCCAGCTTAAATCTTGAAACATTTGATACAATTTTAAGTTTAATTTAAGCCGCAACTAAAATTCTTTAAATTCAGCCTCGGTTTTACCTTTAAAGAAGATGTTTATTAAGTTTCAAGGAATGCTGGGTATTATTTTAGATCACTATTTGCTGTACTGTTTTAGATTGAATAAAATCAACGGTGCTAAGAACCCCGACCCCAAAATTATTTTGTTAGTTTGGGAACTTTGCCTGGAAAAAGGTAAATATGTAAAAGTCAATCTACTCAACAAACTTTAAACCCAAACCAATTTAAAAGTTCCCCCTCCTCCTGCTATAATGTTTGCGGGAGGAAGACAAAGTGTTAAGAAACCAGAAGGAAATTTTTGTTCATTCACGAAACCTCTTATTTCAATCTTAGAAGCTTTTCTAAATATGTGGAGACTTCACTCCCTCACCTCTCAGTTTAACGAAATCAGTAGTTTCGTATTCACCGTTCTAATAAACAATATTTCGAAATTCTTAGGAACTCTTAGAACTGTAGAAGAAGACAATTAAGCAATCTTTAATAAATTTGTTGCTGTAATGCTACTCCATGCAGTTTAGATTGTGTATTTTTGGACCTACGCCCATCCCCTCTACTGCCCATCCGACCTACAACCACGTGGTTTTAACAGCTGTGGTAGGTCCGATGCACTGTAGGTCGGATGGGCACGTTAAAAACAGCATATTGGTGCATCCGACCTACTTTAAGCTGTCGCTTGGACACGTTAGTAGGTCTGATGGGCCTTTTTGCTCATACACTTTAACCATGGATAGGCTGAGCATGCCTATAATGTCCCGGCACGCACCATGCTACGGTTCCATGTAAAGTTTTTTGACTGACATCTCTC
>NW_019397260.1:0-21921 GCF_000591075.1 Eurytemora carolleeae
CTTAAGAACGACTACACTTTGTAAATTGTAGAGCAATAGCCGATAAAACTTTTTTTTCAACTTAAAAATTTAACATTTACATATTTTGCAAACCTTTTCATGCATAGAGTAGGGTTGATGACGAAGGCTGGTTGGTGTTTCAAAAGTCAAACAACATTTTTATTATTTAAACTACGGATACAAAAGTTACAGGGTGAGTCAAAAAACAGTTTGAACATTTCATTCAAAACAATTTCTTCCCCGTTAATTCCGTGATGTATGGAATTTTTGTAGTCTGTTTTATTTTAAAAAAAAATTTTTTGACACAAATGGCCTAAAAAATCTGCGAAATTTTTTTTTTCAAAATTAAATGAGCAGGAAAATAATGTAAAAAACTAATTCTATAAAGTTCTCAAAATTTATTTAGATAGGGTTAGCCAAATCAGAAATTTTTTTATAATATCTCCTAAACTTAATTGTTATTGCTTAGTCAGCCATAAAAACGCAGTTGAAAGTTGCCTGTGCAAATGTGCAAATGTGTTAGGTCCCTTTACCGAAGATTATCAATAGCCTTTTCCCCTACTAAAGGTCGTTTTATTGTTCTAAAAAGTGTATAAAACATAAAAATACAATCGTAATTGAATTTTTAAAATTCTTTGGAAAAAACACCGAGCATATTTTCGAATGAAAGTCCTATGTTTGAAGGTTAAAACAGCATTTTAGAGTAACATTGTCAACCATTAACAATAGGTCTCCGTGTAAAGTCGTCTTTAACTTAGGTCCCCTCTCGGAGACATCAAACCAAACAATTTTAACCCCCTTTTCTTTGTTCTTCCTGACAGAGTCATAAACAAAACCTCGCGTATTGTGAATCTATTTTCAAAAGTTAAACAAAGAATAATTTCATATAAAGAATTAGTGACTTTCGTTAATAATCAATTGTCATCTTATTTCAGAAGTTTAAAACGTCTTTTAGTACTGTTCAACCATTGTTAACCCCTTTATCACCCGCAAATAGCTATCGTAAGGATTTTTTCATTATAAACATTCATTATAACATTTGTACACGTTATCAATGTATGTAATTTTTTTCAGGAAATAAAGAGAATTTTTGTTATGGATTTTTGAGACGGGGGTTCATTCTGTTGTGTGTCTACTGTTGCAATCAGGAAATATTTTGGGAAATATATATCCTTCAACGACTGATTCCAGTAGGCCTATTATCATTTCATCTTGAGAATCTCGTCAGCAAACATGTTTTATCGACAACTCCCTATAAACAGGTATTGTATATTTATACAAGAAAACGACGTTAATTGATCGGAAAAATAAACACACTTTTTTCAAAAATTTTTTTAATGATAAGGATAATAATAATAATTACGTTGAAAATGCTTTTTAATGATAATGATAATCAATATTCATGAAAAATGAAATAATTGATTATGAAATGAACTGTTTATTCACTAGACTCTAGACAATTAAGTTCTAGATAAGGTTTCCTGTATACATTACATAGACTACCAGTTACACAACTGAGAACTAACGATTGTCGGTGCCCTTTGCGTTTTTATCTTAGTAGAAAAATATAGTTCTTTTACTCAAAATATTGCCTGTTTTTAGACAGAAAAACAAGAATAAATCATTGATTCTTGCTGAGATGAAAGTTTAAATCGGACAGTTTTGAATTGAATAATAAAGACCATTCCAGACTTTAAATTACAAAAGGTATAAAGAATTTGTTCAGATTCACGCCCATCTTCTATTTTAATTGTGAACATTTTCTTTTTGTATACATTGTAAAACAAAAACGAACGAAAAATTTTATACAAAAATTTCGTGAATTTTCAAAACTTTGATCTTCCATAAACCTTCCCTAGGGTCATGTGATGATCCACTCAAAATTTGGGCCCGATCGGTTTGGCTGTTTTTACGTATATTGGATACAAACAAACAGACACCCAGACAGACTAGAAAAGTATATATATATATATTCATCTAAAGAACAGAAAGAATACAGACAGAATTCTGGAAAAGTTAGTAGGAAACGCATCCTCCTTCTTCTACGTCAGAACCACTTATTTTGCAGTATTTGGCTTGGTAAGTTTCTCATACTTTATTCTGATATTATGAACATAACAGAGTGTCCCAATAAACATTGGATTTAAGTGACAATTGGGAAGTAGTCCTTAATTTCATATAACTAACATTGGATCATCAGATTAATGATCCACCAGCTAGATGATTCTTCTTCTCACATGTATTTTCGTTATTATTGTGATTACTCATTCTTCTTTTAATCAGTGTACTTTTTAAAGACCACATTTTGGAAATCCCAAAACCAATAGTTTCCTGGGTAAAATGGTTTAACTAGGATACTACTAAAACTGTGTTAACGGAATTATGTCGTGTGGAACAAAGACAAAGCACTAATAATAATTCATCACAACTTGGGATCCCAGGAACTATGAGTGGCAAACAGTTAACAAAAGTTAACACAAACCTTAACAAAGAAACCCTCAGATTACTGGACATCTGGACCTTTGTGCAATGTGCTAGGTAATCTTCAAAATACAATATTTTCCTTAATTAAGTACTGCATATTTTTATATAAAGGGAGTGTCCGCCAATGCATAGTAGTTGAACTGACAATGCAGTTTTGTAAAGAATTTTTTAGGATTTCTTTGAAACCTATCAAATGTTTTTACGGTGCATATTTGTTCAGCAAGAGTGCAAATTCAATTTTTAAAATCCTCTTTTATTGTCCATTCAGGAGAAATGATTTCAAGAATCGGTTTTTTAAAAATTATTCAATAACGTCGACGAAAAAAGTAGCAAACATTTTACAGTGAACTCATTAATTGTTTATGAACATATTTCTCAATAGAAATTGTCAATAAATCAACGTTATAATAAATTATTTCCTTTTCATCATCATATTTAATATCTTATTCTTTTCAAAGTTCGCAGATTTCTTTAAATTCTAAATATGTCGTCTTTTCAATAAAATTTCCAGGAAATCTACAGAAAATGTTTGTGAACAGAGCCTAATAACTGAATAACATGTGTTATTTTGAATAGATTCCATTTTCTCAATCTGTTCCGTTCCTAAACATTCAATTAGTTTACTGTAGAATTTTTGTTACTGTTTTGTCGTTGTTATTGAAAACTTTAAAAAAGCCATCTCAAAATCGTCTCTCCAGAATGGACTATAAATGAGTACTTTAAAAGTTGAATTTTCAAACATGTTGAACAAATATGCACCGTAAAAACATCTGATAGGTCTCAAATGAATCCGAAAAAAATTCTTTACAACACTTCAATCTCAGTTCAACTACCATAAGTTGCCGGTCACTCCCTTTAAGTGTTCTGACGTCTTATACACATCAAAAAGACATCTAGGGGAGATCAAATAAGATTTTTTATTCTTTAGTTATAGTAACATATTGTCTTGGTCTTATGTTCTCCAGAAATTGTTCAGTATTTGTTTCTTACTAAAAATCGCAATACCAAATTGGGCTGCCAAATGTTTTTTCTTTAAATTAACTAAAATTATTCCAAGACTCAAAATTTTAAGAAAAAAAAATACTTTTCTTCATTTTTTAATTAATCTGTCCTTTTTATTTATATATATAAGCTACATTTTGGAAAGCTCATGAGGGCTTTTTTCTGTATTGTCCTATTTTTTTTTTTTCCTTGTAATTCATTGAAATTTTCCAGTATTTGATTAAGATAACACCGCAAATCAGTATGCAAACACCTTGAACATAAAAATTCTTTATTTTGTTCAAAAACTGATGATATTATAAATTATATATACATATATATATTATAAATGCAGAATTGAGTTCAACTAAGCTAAAAATCCTTTATTAGATGGAAACTATAATACAAAATTACAACGATTTGTAAGTTTAGGAACATATTACCATTTACAAAAAATGCTTGATTAAAAAAAATACTTTATTTATTCTTGTATTTATGATGTTCTTTTCTTTTTTTGTTAAGCGGTAGTTTGCATGGGTGGTTTTAAATTTTTAACTTTTAACTTTTTAAGAGATATGGTGCTTTACATGGAGGCTGCGTAGATTCTTTAGCTTTTGAAGAAGTGATGACTTGTATTGAGCTGTGAAGAGACATGTTGAGCTATAGAGCTGTGAATAGAGCTGTTTGCTTACTGAGCTGTGAACACTGAACACAACCGTTGAGCTATTGAGCTGAGCGTAGAGAGCTGTTGAGATGATGAGCTGAGCTGTTGAGTTGAGATGTTTATGTTAAAGAGAGCGAATCCATGACAATAAATATATAGACTGCCATTAGATAGCTCTCTTTAATATCTACATCATATATCCAGGTATCTCAGTATTCCAGGGGACGGTGAAGGAGGGAGGGAGAACGGATGGGGAGATTGAGGGGCATGTGAGGGGGGTTGGGAGGGAATAAAAACTGTTAAAAATCATTTATGAAATTGCGCATTATTCCCAAATATAAAGTTAAAAGAAATAGTTTCCCTTACGTAAGCTTGGCTAAGGTTAAGCAAGGATATTCTTGGTTTGGATGGAAAGGATGGATCGTCTAGGCTAGATCAATACTAAGATCAAGAGCATCTTAAAAACTTTAAATTGTGATTTGGTAAATGCCCGCAACAAAGTAAATTCATGATTTCTTGTTTTCAAAGGAATGCTGATGTAAATTAAATTTACAAGATTACAATTTTAAAAGATATTTCTATTATTAAGTTTAAAAGATATTGCATCACCAGATCTTGAAGGAAATCTTCGTTAACTAAACTGTCCTATTTTTGCAAAAACTCATATATTGGTCACATCTTTAAAGGAATTGAGTCTTTGGAACAAAATCAAATATTTAAACCTAAATATCTTTGCAGCCCGATGTTGTAAACCTTTTGATATTTCAAACTAAGATTATTTGATCTAACAGAATTCATAGTTTGAAATATCTAAGGTCTGCAACATTTGGTTCCAAAGATATAATGATTAGAAAATCAGAGTTTGTGGCAAAGACCTTTATAAGTCTAACATTTTCAAATCTAAAGAGAAAGGTAAAATTCTAAATATACAAGATTAAAAGAAATGATATTCTTAAAACAAGGGTAAGAAAAGTTTCATTTCCTAAATTTACAGTTTTAAAAAGAATGCTAAACTCCTAAGTTAACAGGTTATTATAGTGAATCATACCTGCTTTAAAAAGAATGATAAACCCCAGAGCTTTTAGGTCTAAAGGGTATGATGAACTACTAAAAACTCATAATTTTAGCTTAAAGGTTTAAAGGGAGAAACCGGCTAGACATGGCAGTTGAGCTGAAAGAGCAGTATTGCATAGAGAAAAACTTTAGGATTCATTTGAAACCGATGAGACATTTTTTGGTGTACAAATTTTAAATAATAGCGTTAAGGCGTTTGTAACATTTCACCAGTTGTTTCAGTCAGCAGAAGAAACGTTTTTACAATTATTAAATAACCCGGACCCGTTTTTAGGAACATATTTAAAAAAAGAAATTATAGCTTAACGCCATAGTAGATCTGTAGAATCGATTTATTATTATAAATCAAATTTTATTCTCAGATTTTTTCAAACTGTCACCCTCACAGTTAAAATAAAGAAAACCTCCAACAAGCGACCCCAGCTGAAAGAATTTACATAAACCTGTGATATTTTTAAATTAACTTTGATAACTTATTTTTAATGGTTTCTCAACCTGTTTGTATGCATGCAACTAGTTTGTAGAATAGTATGTGTTACTTGTTTAGTCCATGTTGTCTTCTGCTGACTGATACAACAGGTGAAATATCAAAAACGACTTTACGCTTTTAATTAAAAGTATCAAATTAATCCTAAATTGTTCTCTATAATACTACACTTTTAGCTCAACTATCATGTATAGTCGGTCTCTCCCTTTAAAGGGAATGATAAACTCCTAAGTTTACAGATTTAGATGAAATGATAAGCTCTTAAGTTTACAGGTTTAGATGGAATGATAAATTCCTAATTTTACAGATTTAGATGGAATAATAAGCACATAATTTTACAGGGTTAGATGGAATAATAAACTCATAATTTTACAGGTTTTGATGGAATGATAAACTCAAAATTTTACAGGTTTAAATGGAATGATAAACTCATAATTTTACAGGTTTAAATGGAATGATAAACTCATAATTTTATAGGTTTAGATGGAATGATAAACTCATAATTTTACAGGTTTATATTAAATGATAAACTCATAATTTTACAGGTTTAGATGGAATGATAAAGTCATAATTTTACAGGTTTAGATGAAATGATTAACTTCTAATTTTTAAGGTTTAGATGGAATGATAAACTCATAATTCTACGGGTTTAGATGGAATGATAAACTTCTAATTTTACATGTTTAGATGGATTGATAAACTTTTAAGTTTACAGGTTTAGATGGAATGATAAAATTCTAATTTTACAGGTTTAGATGGAATGATAAACTTCTAAGTTTACAGGTTTAGATTGAATGATAAACTCATAAGTTCACAGGTTTGGATGGAATGATAAACTCATGATTTTACAGGTTAACATGGAATGATAAACTTCTAATTTTACAGGTTTAGATGGAATGATAAACTCATAATTTTACAGGTTTAGATTGAATGATAAACTCCTAAGTTTACAGGCTTATATGGAATGATAAACTTCTAATTTTACAGGTTTAGATGGAACAATAAACTCATTATTTTACAGGTTTAGATGGAATGATAAACTCATAATTTTACAGCTTTAGATAGAATGATAAACTCATGATTTTACAGGTTTAGATGAGATGATAAACTCATAATTTTACAGGTTTAAGTGGAATGATAAACTCATGATTTTACAGGTTTAAATGGAATGATAAACTATAATTTTACAGGTTTAGATGGAATGATAATCTTCTAAGTTAAAAGGTCTGAAAGCGTAATTTCATCTGAACTTCAAAAATAAACATGATCAAGTATGAATACGTTAACATTACTATAATTTTGAAAACTTATAATTTTCAATGCGGGTTCTTTAAAGGGAAAGAAAAATTCCTAAGCTTACATGCTTAGAGGGGATGATAAACTCTTAAGTTTAGAAGTCTTAAAGGAATGGTATAGCCCCTAAGATAAGATAAACTTCTAAGTTTACAGGTTTAAAGATAATAATAAACTTCTAAGTTTGCAACTCTTAAAGAGAATAATAAACTTCTAAGTTTAGAGGTTTAAAGTTAATGAAAAAAACACTAATTTTAGTGGCTTAAAGAGAATGATAAACTCCTAAATTACAGGTTTAAAGAGAATGATCAACTCCTAAGCTTACAGGTCTTAAAGAGAATAATAAACTTCTCAGTTTACAGGTCTTAAAGAGAATAATAAACTTCTCAGTTTACAGGTCTTAAAGAGAATAATAAACTTCTAAATTTACAGGTCTTAAAGAATATGATAAACCTCTAAGTTTACAGGTTTGAAAATAATGATAAATTCCTAAGTTTACAGGTCTTAAAGAGGTTGATAAACCCCTAAGTTTACAGGTCTTAAAGAGTATGATAAACCCCTAAGTTTACAGGTTTAAAAATAATGATAAATTCCTAAGTTTACAGGTCTTAAAGAGAATGATAAACTTCTAAGTTTACAGGATCAGAGTGAATGATAAACTTCTAAGTTTACAGGTTTAAACTCTAAACTATGTAAAATGGAAAAGTTAGAGTAGATCTGAGTTCCTGTTCCTGTGCTATCCAAAAATGATCTGAGAAGTATGAAAGAATTTGAAAACTAGTTGTAAAATCGACAAATTGTTGAACAATAAACAATGTATTCGTGAGCTTTCATAATTTTTACTTGACAATAGATTGAATTAAACACACCTAGGCATAGATTTTAACTTCCCCGCAGCCCCTTCCCCTTGCATGAGGTACCCCGCCCCCTCTCGTATACGAAACATACCCACCCCCACCAACCCACGGGCTGCCTCGCCCCTATAAAACCGTCCTAACCCACTTCCTTATTTAAATTTTAATATCCGTTCCTTGACTTCAAAGGCCAGGGGTACTTTATTTTAAATAAAATAGAAACAAAATTAAATCATTAAAGGTATTAAAGGTATTCTGTAATATCTCTAAAATGATTAATGCTAACATCATAAAGTGAAAAAAAGAAACCATGGATAATTTGTTTGCTGGTTTCCCCCAACCCCTTCCCTCTTCTACAAACCACCTACAATTACTTTACCTTCCCTTCTCCTTCCCTTCTCCTTCCCTTCTCCTTTACACAATGTTGGATAAATCACGTTATCATAGAGTAATTTGACGTTTTCTACAGATTCAATAACAGTTCATTCTTAATTTTAGAACAAATATTAGTTTAAAACTTAATTCAGAAGTAAAGTGCTGCTTAGTTAAAACTTAACTGAACTTCAGTTAAATGATCACTGTTTATCAGATATATTAAGAGCTCCCCTCCCCTAATTCAATTTGTAGGTTTTGTCAACCATTAGTAGTTTTACATGAAAAAGAGTGCTTGATAGTAGCTTAGCATGAATCAGGAACGTTCTCCCGCTTGATAAAATATTCAAAGGTCCTGAACCTAAGATTCCTTGTTATTCCTGAAATGCTCTTGGTATAGGTGGATATTGTTTGTTTTAAAAAAATCTCTCTTTGGGCCTTAAAGTTAATAAGGTACATTGATTTAAGTGCAATTAACAACAATACTTAGATTCAAGTTTATTTAAATTTTACAAACTTTAACTGGTTCATCAATTTAGGAGTTTAGACTTCAGGTAACTGCATATCATTAACTATTGGAATCTCATCATGTAGTTTTGAATGAAGAAATTTGGTTATAACAAAGTTCTTACAAGCTTTATCAAAGGTTTGATGGAAGCACTGAAAGCTGGCAATCTTCACCACCATCTCCTCTAA
Source organism: Eurytemora carolleeae (assembly GCF_000591075.1). Taxonomy (NCBI): domain Eukaryota; kingdom Metazoa; phylum Arthropoda; class Copepoda; order Calanoida; family Temoridae; genus Eurytemora; species Eurytemora carolleeae. The sequence continues at coordinate 8,906 of NW_019397260.1, forward strand.
AGCTGCCGATTCCTCTTCAGTATATGTACACTCTGCACTATCTTCTAGTTCCTCTACAGTTTCCTTTACACACTCTCCCAGAACTTCTTCAGTCAGCTGAGTACTGATTTCTGGAATTAGAGAAGCAATATCCTCAGCAATTGTGGCATTAACCTCCTCTCCATCCTCATCAATCCATCCTAAGCTTTTAAAGAAGCACTCAGAAAAACCAGCTTTCTTATTTAATATTATAGTTAGCTCATCAAAAGAAGGACATTTAGTTCCTTTTGCTTTGTCTGTATGTCCTGATGAATAACTTTTTTCATGGAAACAGTGTTGGACATCTTTAGTTTTCTTCTCAAGGTTTGAATCACTGATGCATATAGCATCAAGAGCCATCTTATCCAAGCACAGTCCCTTCTAAAAAAAGAACATTAATGTTGGGAAATTAAACTTGATGTCGATTTTATGAAGGAAATTCAAATGCAAGTGATTCTCTTCTGATTCAAACCATATTAACATTATTAGGGGAGTTTTTAGAGGGGGAGAATAAGTTAAAGAATTTAGTATACCTGTTCCTCAGAGTCATGAGCCAGGGCTACATGAGCTGCGTAGACAAACAGAAACGAACACAAGATTTGTTTCATGCTGAACTTGTAAAAAACAATGATAAACAAACCTCTGTCATACCGCATTTTATACCCTTAATTGCTGGGAACAAGTGTAGATCAAAAAATTAATTACAGAAATAAAATGTTATCTAAAATCTATATCTTTACATCTGTACATTTAGCAACAAAAAACTTACTTTTATCTAAGAAACTACTAAAGTGGAAAGTTGTTCTAAAATCTAAACCCAATTTCCACTTATCACAAAGCTGAATAAATTAGAAACTATTTTAAACGCGTATACAAAACAATATTTAAATGAACTTGAAAAAATGTATTGGGGTTAGGAAGGACGTACAATGCATCGTACATTCTCCTTCTCTTCTCCTTCCTTTCTCCTTCTCTTCTCCTTCCTTTCTCCTTCCCTTCTCCTTCCCTTCTCCTTCCCTTCTCCTTCCCTTCTCCTTCCCTTCTCCTTCCCTTCTCCTTCCCTTCTCCTTCCCTTCTCCTTCCCTTCTCCTTTCCCTCCCTTCTACTTTCTCTTCTCCTTCCCTTCTCTTTCCCTTCTCCTTCCTCTTTCCGTCCTTCCTGGAGGGATCCAGACCAAATTATAAAGCATTTTGTACATGAAATATATATAAAAAAGAAAAACGACAATTTGATTTTATTCCGCTAGATGAATACTGCTTTATAAATACTGCTTGATGAATACTGCTTGATGAATACTGCTTGATGAATACAGCTTGATGAATACAGCTTGATGAATACTGCTTGATAAATACTGCTTGAATTTTGGTTTTCAATGTTTTTTAGTAATTTCTAAGTTTCTTGTGGTTTTACTTTTTAAATCCTTCATTTAACCAAGCAAGCGTCTTATTTTCATCTTTGATTTGAAGTTTAGCCGAGGCTCATGAGAAATATTTATATTCTCTTGATATTAATGGAGTTAGCTTTTTCCAATGTTTAAATGTATATTTTTTTATGGGAGGTAATATTTGATAAAAATGCATTAAATGCATTATTTAACTTTTTATTTTGAAAAATTCAGTTTTTTTCCCATAGATAAAGATAGATTGCGCATATTGCAACTTACCAGATATAATATATATTTCAAACTTTATCCTATGAATTAGCCGGGACTTTCTTGCCTAGCTATAGCCTGGGAAATCGCAGCTAAAAAAGTGTTATTATTATTATAGTTTTTACCAAACGTTGGTGCAGGCTCACTCCTGTATGCCGAGTCCATTAGCGTCTGATCCAATCAGGGTTCTGTCATGTGTTTGTTGTCTATTCTGAACCAATAGAAATAGTATGGCGGTAACATCTATCTTTTTATCTTTCTCATTATCCAATCAGAGTTATTAATCCTTGAATCGGCGCTATAACAGTAAATGGAAATATTTACTTCTACTAAAACTATAGAGGGCTGTTCACTCGCGTTTTCTGGAGTAGTATTTAATTAAAGTTAATAAGTTTACAGGAAAAGAATTGCGGTAAAACCAAGGTGATCATTTGAATTAAAATTTTGAAAAAATTAGTATGTTAGAAAATGAATTTAAGAAATGTAACAAACAACCAATTTTATTGAACTGTTTTATATAAAACCATGCCTGTGATGAAAATAATCATCTTTTTCAAAATATCAGGAGATGAAATGCCAGACGTCCAAATTTACAATCGATAATTGTTTAAAATGTCGTCGTCTTATTCCTAAGATTCTCCTAGCTTGGTGTTTGTAGAGTAGAGCGCTATGTGCTGATTCAAAATACCAACGAGGTTTTAGTGTATAGAGTGATGATGTACGCTAATCCTTTACTAATTGTATAGGACATGAGCTATACCTAATAAAGCGTACTGCATATTTGTTTATTATAAGGAGTTTCTGGCGTAACTAATAATATATGATTATTAGTAAACAGTTGTAAGTGTACAGAGCTGGGAACTTTAGAATGGAGGATATCAGGATTAATCCTTAATCCTCTCTTTTTGTTAATCTCGAGACTATGTTAGTCTTGAGATTAAATATTTAGATCAACAAATTGGATTCTTTTTCTTGACTGGAAGGGCCTTCACTTATTTCTCACCCATTTATTTATTAATACATTAATTAAAATTGGTTACAAAAGAATCTTAAATGTATTATTAAACTATTTTTCTTCACCAATTAATTTACAAAATGGCCGACAACAAATTCTTTATTTGTTAGAAATTGCAGATTTGTCTCATGGGAAAGAATTTATTTTCAAGGCTGTAATTGGTCAATACAATTTACGAACTATATTCCTGCACTGTCACTGGAGAAAGCAATGTACGGATATCCAAAGAGAGAGAAAAAGAGTGAATTAAAGGGAGTGTTCGCGAAAAATGAAAGGGGGTATAAGCTTAGTGCGATAAAAAAGCGCTTTTGATCGCTAGTAATCTTACTTCTATCTGTTGCGTCTATAAGGAGAAAATTGTTAAAGACGTCTAACACCGAACAACTTAGCGGCCATACAAATAGAGAAAATTGCAACATACAACTTAGACCGTAAAAAAATCAATTTAATTTCAAACAAATCATTCAGATATTACAACCTATAATCATCGATTATCTTTTGCCACATTTGTATATAGTTTATATTTTATAATATTTTCTAATTTATTTGTTTGAATTTGATTATTTCTCTTGTCGCTTGCGCAACTATCTAAGAATGCCGCACACCACTCACAATTTTCGAAATCCGTTGAAAACGTTTTCTAAAAAAATAAAATATTATAAAATATAAACTATATACAAATGTGGCGAAAGATAATCGATGACTATAGGTTGTAATATCTAAATGATTTGTTTCAAGTTAAATTGATTTTTTACGGTCTAAGTCATATGTTGCAATTTTCTCAATTTGTATGGCCGCTAAGTGATTCGATGTGAGACGTCTTTAACAATTTTCTCTTTTTAGACGCAACAGATAGAAGTTAGATTAGTAGTGATCAAAAGCGCTTTTTTAACGCATTAAGCCTATACCCCTTTCATTTTTCACGAACACTCCCTTTAAGGATTAAAATTAAAAGTTTCCACAGTGGATATTCGGATTAAGTAGTTGGGATTAAAGGTTATCCATTCTAAAGTTCCCAGCTCAGTACAGCTAATATGAACACTCAGGTAGGATACTATCACCCCCCTGGCGGCATGCAAGGTATAAACTTAGCTGTGTAGTCCCACAATATTATTATTATCGGTAGAATTCTTAGAAATCGCTGATAAACCTGTTTAAGGAAATTACTGAAAACTATAATTTAAAGATCATAAAGTGATTTCTGATTGATTTAAATTAAATGACAAAAATGTGATCAATTTGTGAGAATGTGTTTTCTTAAAAATTCTAACAATTAAATTTCTTTATTTATTCCGATTTTCCACACCCCTCCCCTAAACAAATTGTGGTTTTAAAAGATAAGATATTGATATTTACCACATATTCCGGTCTACATGTAGTGTGTGTAACCAACGAAAAACAATATTTTTTTTCTTTCAAAAATTGATATTTAATGAGATATTTTTATACATTTGAATTCTTTGAAAATTTGTAATCATTATTATTGCTTTTTTTTGTGTTGTAAGTAATATTTCCTTTTTCAACATTTACATTTTTTTGATAAAATTATACATTAAGGAATTGAGTCTTTGCCACAATCTCTGATTTTCTAATGCCTATATCTTCATAACCCAATTTTGTAAACCTTAGGATATTTTAAACTATTAATTTTGTTAGATCAAATAATCGAGGTTTGAAATACCAAAGTTTTGCAGCATCAGGCTATAAAAATATAGGATTTATAAAATTTGAGTTTGTGGCAAAGACTCAATTCTTTTTAGTCAAAAGAAATAAAGAGTTATTGAAAAGGATTCATCTTTTACAATAATTCGCAAGAAACTAAGAAACTAATAACTATATCTTTCTTTCGATGTCATAAAAATGTTAATAATGCTAAAAATATAATAAAAATCGATTCAATAAGTGTTCAGCGGAGCCTGAAAAAACCTTTTTAGATTGGCATCTTTAAACGTTGTCCTTTCTTTTACCTTTCATTTATTCCTTTCCTTTCCTTGGGAGTCAAGCAATGTTGTATCCCACATCATGTAAAAATATGCATATTAGAAGTTAGAACTATATTCATTTTAATGAATTTGAGCCTAAATCCGGTTTCAATTGAGTGCCGGCTTAAATCTTGATATATTGAATACAATTGTAAGCGAAACCAACCATATTTGAGCCGCGGCTTAAATTTTAGAAGCCGCTCAAATTCTTTAAATTCGGTCTCAGGATTTTTTGTTTGGTATTCGTTTTAAGAAGTATATTTTGCAAAATTCTCATAATTTTTGCGCAAGAGCTTGCAACCTCTGGATCACTATATAGACTATAATTCCATATAAAGGAACCGTTCACTTATTTGGTTAATTTCATGATAAACTAATTAGCCTATTAGCTATTCATTGGTATTAGTTTTACTTTTCAAAGATATCTGTGACCGGAGAAAAAGACGATTTATCGTATATTATTCAAGCTCAAATGTATGATAACTTTGCATAGGCACTTTTAAATGTTTTTTTTTTCAGTAACAACAGCCCAGTAAAATCTAAAATTATCATATTTCAATGACATCATGTGTCAGCTATTATATAATAAATATAAAAACTTTTGATTTTAGAATTAGCAAGAAATTAACGTTTTTTGTGTTCAAACACGATTTAAAAAATCAACATGTTTTTATAAAAAGACGACTTTCTCTCTCCGACAAACCTGTTCCTAGATTCCAACTCTTCAATAAATCACGGGGATTTCTGGGGAAGTAGAGAAAACGTATCAAACCGTTCAATGTTTAAAAGAAGTTATATTTTGAAAAAAAAAACATTTTAAAATAATTTTGAAAAAATAAAGATATCAACAGTTAACTATCAGAAACTATAAATTTTATTTAATATTTGAAAATTTTTAAAAATTCATGACTATGACAAAAAGCATCTAATAGTGTCTATACAAAGGTATCATACCTTTGCGCTGAAATTCTGAATGATAAATCGGCTTTTTCTCAGGCCACAGTCGTCTTTGAATACCATAATTATAGGCTATTTAGTTTACGCTCAAATTACCCAAAGAAGTGAACGGTCGATTTAATTGATTGACAGCACGATTATTTTTAACAGTGTTTTGTTACGATTTTTGTTTCTATCCAATGTTTATGTAAAAAGAAATCTGCAAAGACCCTGAAAAGCTGTGGAATGTATTGATGTATACAACGATGACTAGAAAAGTTGTTCTTACCTTTGACTATCCTAGATTCAATAGCGCTTTAAAGGGAGTGTTTGCGAAAAATGTAAGTTAATATATCGAATTGTTATGAGATATCAATGGCTACAAATTATACTTACAACTGTTGCGTCTGTAAGGAGAAAATGGTTAAACACGACTTTTACCAAAGAGCGACACGGACCCATATACGTATCCACGGAGTTGCATTAGTTTACCCAAACCGTAAAATAATTAAATTAAATTCAAAACTAATCATTTAGATATTACAAGGTTGAATTAAATTCGTTTCATTCCTACGTAGTTTAAATATCATGATCTTTTAAATTTTCTCCAGATCAAATGTATTTTGGATAACGATTATTTGGCTGCTGGGTGCCACTACTCTCGAATTTCAGGTATTCTGCTTGGAAGAAACGTGTAGCGGCCAAAAAATCGAACCCAAAAGTGCACATATTTAAATATTTTTTTTTTGCGAACACTCCCTTTAAGGTTTAAAAATGTCTGAAAAGATGGGATGGGACCGACCAGTATTAACGAAGCTTGAAACTGCAGACGAATTGTTTTCCCTCTTCTCCGACGAAGAAAAACTGAAAAGTAGGATTTTGGTAGATTTGTAATTAAATCTAAAAATAAATTCACTTTAATTTATCGCTTTTTGAGAACTAAAGTCTGAAAGATTAAAGGGTATAGTGTAGCACAGCATATAAAGAATGTCACTTGAAATTGTGTTTTCAGTTTCTTTTAATAAATTAAATCTTTAAACTTACCGCTAAGTATTATCCCTAGATTATTGTATTATAGTTTAAAATTAAATTGAAAAAGGTTTTTAACATCAGAAATATTGTCTAAGCCAAACCTGAAAAAAACTTACTAATTTTGTAAATATGTAATTTATTTATTTCCCTCAGATTTCCTTTACATGGATCCCCAGTCAGCTGTTAAAAGAGAGAATCAGATGAAAGATGATGAATTTTCTTTAGATATTCCTTACGAGGAAATAAAGGTAAGTGAGGGGGAGGGGTAGCTGTAATCTAGAAAGGGAATGGGGTTGTGTCCTAGATACATTAATTTATCTAGGGGATGTATTGTTGAAATTTAAAGGGAGTGTTCGCGTAATATGACTGGGGGTATAAGCTAACGCCGAAAAAATTTCGTTGGTGATCGCTATTCTAATTTTACTTCGAAGGAGAAAATTGATAAAAACGATTGATATAAAATCGGAAAGTTTCAATATTCGACTTTAGATCGTAAAAAAATCAATCTAATTCCAAACAAATCATTCAGATATTACAACCTATAATCATCGATTTTTATTTGACACATTCATATATAGTTGATATTTCATAATATTTTTATTTGTTTTATATACGATGCAATTTAAACGAAGATTAGTTGGCCGCCAGGTGTCTAAATATAATGTGTAATGTTAGAAAGTCGTTGAGAATGAGAGGGATAGATTTCTGCAGTGTTTAAAGGAACACGACAAGTCACAAGTGCAATGGGAACATGTTGGATCTACTTCTATTAAGGTAAATGGGAACATGTTGGATCTACTTCTATTAAGGTAAATGGGAACATGTTGGATCTACTTCTATTAAGATAAATGGGAACATGTTGGATATACTTTTATTAAGGTAAATGGGAACATGTTGGATCTACTTCTATTAAGGTAAATGGGAACATGTTGGATATACTTTTATTAAGGTAAATGGGAACATATTGGATCTATTTCTATTAAGGTAAATGGGAACATGTTGGATATACTTTTATTAAGGTAAATGGGAACATATTGGATCTATTTCTATTAAGGTAAATGGGAACATGTTGGATCTATTTCTATTAAGGTAAATGGGAACATGCTTGATCTACTCCTATAAAGGTAAATGGGAACATGATTGATCTACTCCTATAAGGTAAATAGGAACAGATTGGATCTACTTCTATTAAGGTAAATGGGAACATGTTGGATCTACATCTAACTAGGGGAATGGGAACATTCTAAAACTACTCTTATGTTCAGGGAATGCCAGGAACACTGGTTCCAGATGCTCTCTTGATAGTTCCTGAGTTCCCACCGAGCAGGAATATTATTCAGGCGTTCCTAGACTTAGGATTCTATTTCGGGTAATTTTTTAGAAAACAAGAAATACAATGTATAGATTTTATTCTTTAGCCTACTAAACATCGTTTAAATGTACTAAAAAGGGTTTCTAGTAGATTTAATCAATAGCAACGCATGTTTGAGCTACTAGACATGATTCAACCACTTCTCTTCATCTTGATTTGGCGCACAAGAGAAGTGGTTGAACTACGTCTGCGCCGTTCAGCCACTTCTCGTCCAAGATGGTTCAGTTCAGTTAACGAGTTAAAAATGAACCCTTTTTTTCCGTTTGAACTTTAATAATTCCAATGCCTTCTCATGTAAGGGTTTAGCTTTCAGTTTCAAAAAAATTATTATTTTTTTTAGGCGAGCATCTCTCCTTGACTCTAAAGATTTGTGGTTCTTCAGATATCTAAGAGAAGGGTTTCTCAAGGTTAGCAGTATGTCATCAATCCATGGTATATTCCATATTTAAACAATCATATATTAGGTATCCATGGATCAAGTAATCTGGATGTGCAGTACACATACCATTTTACAGTCTTGCAAATATCTACAAGAAGAGACATTTATAGAATATTATTTGCTTTCTATATTAATTTATTTTTTTACTATTTACTGCTGTAATCAGGGGCGAAGTCTGGAATTTTCCCAGGGGGAGCTTAAATTTTTTTTTCAGGGGTGGGGGGGGGGTCAGTATAGTTACATAACACTCACCTCTGACCCTTAAGTAAAAGTAAATTCAACCTACAGTCTGCAGTCTGACCGCGTCAACCTTGTTGCACCAGCTAGTCCTATTGAGTGTCTGCTTTATTTAACCAATGTCCGGACGATACAGTACAAACCGGGACCGGAAAGGTTGACCCGGCTCGGAAATTCAAATGCCCGTGATAATCATATGTAATTATTAACATTATTATTATTATCAGTATCATATTTTGATCATGCTCTATTTTGTACCAAATTCTCGTTTCGAGAAGTTTACAATTTCTGCATTTTATTTTCTATTCTCAATTTAATTATGGAATATAAGGTGTCCAGAGCCTATTCTAGTATAAATGTACCTCTCATTTGATATCTCATACTTGATATCTCATACCTCCCACACCCTCTCCCCAATTTTACAAATTTTAAAGTTCCTAAAGAAAAAACTACGATTTTGTCATCTGGCCAATTATTCTTTGCATTTGCCCCAATAAGCTTAGACTCTATTTATTTTGTTACATTTATGCTAATTTTCCTATATTTAAATCCGCCAATTTGCGTCTAGCATATTCAGATCTTTATATTATTTCGAAATTTTTTCTTTTTTTTGATTCAATTATTTCGTTTATTTTCATACTTGTGTTCTAGTTTAATAAAATTTATGAGAAGAATTATTATTATTAGTATAATTTTTCCTTTTTTAAAAATTTTTTTAAAATTTATTTTTCAAGAAATTTTAGTTTTTATTTAGCCTAGAAAACAATATAAAATTAAAGAAAATTCATGTGCCCAACTATAATTTTATAAATTATTCATCAGTGGCATCAGTGTAGAATCACAGAACAGGTAGATATAGAAGGATAATTGACGCGGACCTATCTTGCTTGAAAAAAAGATTTACTAAACAGTCAGCTCCATGAAGCTGTATATTTCAAGTTAATAAATCAATCGAGATGTAGAATTTGTAGATGTTGCAAGGGCGTAAACAGAAATAAATCTGTAAAAAAATAATTTTTGTGTGATCGATCTTAGGCCTAAAAGAAGTTTTTGGACCCTAATGTGAAAAGACTATATTTGATTTTGATCCTTTGACCAATCTAAATCTAATTTTTAAAAACTTAAATTTTTGTTGTATATCTACTTTTTGTAACAAAAGTTTAACTTTTATTTAGATATATCAACATGTTAAATATATCAACATATTATATATACCAACATATTAGATATATCAAAATATTAGATATATTAAATATCATATATATATCAATATATTAGATATATCAACATATTAGATCTATCATTATTTTAGATCTATCAACATATTAGATCTATCAACATATAGTATCTATCAACATATGAAATATATCTACAAATTAGATATATCAATATATTAGATATATCAACATATCAACATATCAGATATATCAACATATTAGATATATCAACATACTAGTTATATCAACGTATTAGATCTATCAACATATTAGATATATCAGCATATTAGATATATCAACATATTAGATATATCAAGATATTAGATTATCAACATAAAAGATATATCAACATATTAGACAGATATATCAACATATTAGATATATAAACATATTAATTAGATATATCAAAATATTAGATATATTAAAGTATTAGATTATCAACATATTAGATATACCAACATATTAGATATATCAAAGTATTAGATTATCACCATATATCATATATACCAACATATTAGATATATCAACATATTAGATTATCAAAATATTAGATTTATCAACATATTAGATATATCAACATATTTGATATAATCAACTTATTAGATTATCAACAAATTAGATATATTAATATACTTTTTTACTGTGCAGAGTACTTGCAGGGATCTGTGCAGAACTGAGAAATGGGCTTTTGAAGATTATGCTGGAGCTAAAATAGCTGCTTACAAGAATGCTTCAACACTTCTAGATTATAAGAAGGGGAAAGGAGAGAACAGCAAGCTTCTCCAGATGCTCAGAGAGAAATATAATGATAATTAAACTGTTTAAAAGGAGTGACCGGCTAGATAATATATTTGAACAGAGAGTGCCATATAATGTAGAATAATTTCTGGATTTATTTGATACCATTAGACGTTTTCCAAGGTGTATAATTTCCAAGTAAGACCGTAAATTTGTTTGTAAAATTTCACCAGAAGGAACAGTCCGCAGAAGGAATGTTTTTTTTTACAATTATTTATTAACCTGGACAAAAGTGTAATTTGTGGTTTAGGAATATAAATATGTGAAGAAATCAATTATTTCTTTATCATCATCCATCATATTCAATTTTTCATTCTTCAAAAATGTGGTAGCAGTTTCTTTAAAGTCTTCAAATATGTCGTCTTTTCAAACAAAAAGATTCAGGAAACCTATGGAAAACGTTTGTGATCAATCAAACATATTCCAGAAACAGATAACTGAATTACTTATATATAATACTAATAATACTAATAATAATATACTTTATTTCTCAACCTGTTCCTAAACAACGAATTACCTAATGCTAGCCTTTCCCTATTAAAAACATAGTATTTTGTTTCTAATATCCAACTAACCTCCCTTATGCAAATAAAAAATTTAAACTTTATTGAATTAATATTTTTAATTTTCACAATGCTTTTTATATGACTTAAAGAGACTGTTGAAGTAATTTTAAGTGACCACACCCATCCGAAGAGACAGCTAGCGGTTTATCAGATATAGTTATGACTTGAATTGAGGATCACTCAAAATTTAAAAATAGCAGAGAAAAGCTTTCCTTCAGTAATTTAGTAATCTTAGTAAAGTTAAGGATTCAGAATAACCAAACAAATTTGGAGCTTTAAAGGGACTGTTAGCGTAATTTCTAGTGGCCTCCCACTTAAAGAGGGACTTCCCGATTAACAACGGTACCTTTAAACCTTTGGCTGATCATCCAAGGTAGATAACTTAGTATCTTTAAAGATGTGTAAAAAGGGGTAAAATAGGAGTGCACGCTGGCGAACTGTGTTAACTCAACGCGGATTACGTCATATTTTTTTCCGGAAAACCCAGAGTATTTTATGTCCATTGTCCAATGCGTTTTTTAACACTAACAAGCATTTCTGTGGAAAAATAAGAAAAAGTCTGTCGTCCTTGATCAGTCAAACGTATAAAGAGTAACTACCGTTGTGAATTAGAAGTAACCCTCTTTAAAAGGAAGATCGCTTTAAACTATGCCTACAGTCTCTTAAAGAGGTCAATCAACGATTTATAGTATGGTATCCAAAATACGATCTGGCTTTTTCATTTGTTTGAATATGTTAAGTACTGCATAGTTCATTCTCAAATGATATGTTGAAGTTACTGCAGTTCAAAATTGTGAATCATCTTTTGTAATTTTTGTTAATCTATTAAAATTAAGTACCTAGGGTGCCCCACGAAACTTGACAGAATTGAATGTCGTCTTCGAGATCTGAGTTTATTTGTGACATTCAGTCGTCAACCTACTTTCACATGTATGATTCTGGAAACAATAACCACAAAATTCCCCTAGTCCTGGCATTTCCAAAATGTGCTCTGCTGTCAATTTTACTGGAGATATTGTTAATTTCGTTTAAATTTTATTTTATTAAATAAAATCAAAAATCTCGAAATCTGAATCAAATTCTTCATATCTCCGAAATTGAAAAAAAGGCAGACCAGATTTTGGAAAAGCCAAGACTAGGGGTATTTTGTGATTATTAACTTTAAAATTTTACTTCTAAAATTAAGTTTACGAATAAATTCAGCAATTTTTTCAAAGATCAAAGATAACATTAAATTCGTCTTGCTACTGTCATGTTTTTGGGACACCCAGTATATAAATGATAACTAAATTAATGACTATTCTGCCATTCTCAGATTTATATCTGTATATGATATATGTTTGAAAAGTCTAAAGATCTGATTTTGTAGAAATTATAATTAATAAGCTTTGTAGAAAAGTTATTTTTGTTTTAAAATATTAATTTTGTTTTCTTTTTATGATTATGACTACTTTTTGTAAATAAATCTATTTTAAAAACAATTCTTTCTTTTAAACCAATATTAACAATGTTGACGTCAACACTAATTGTTTTTTAGGAACTTACAATAAGTATTAAAATGATGAGATTAGAAGAGCGTTTTTGTTTTTGCTAATGGTACGTGAAATTAGGAAAAACTGAGTTGAAAATTAATGAATTCTATCCATTTGAATCGACTTAGTTATAACCAATGCTGAACTAGCAAAAATCAAAAATCTTCACCATCTCCCTTTCCCATACTCCCTTCCCACCCTTTCCCATCCTCCCTGCCCAC
>NW_019397260.1:22230-53187 GCF_000591075.1 Eurytemora carolleeae
TACATTACTAGGCTTTTAGGGCGCTTCGCGCCCATCTTCTTTTCAAATTTTGAACAAGTTCTTCTTTGTTTACATTTTAAAACAAAGAAGAAGAAAATTTCGCGGATTTTTAAAAAAATAATTTGCGGATTTTCAAAAACTAAATTTTTTTTACAAAATTAAAAACCTTTAAAACACATTTTTCTAATTTTTATGATTCGTATAAACCTTCCCTGTGGTCACGTGATGTCCCACGAAAAATTTGGGCCCGATCGGTTCAGCCGTTTTGACGTTTATTGGATACAAACAGACAAACAAACAAACACTCAGACAAGCCAAATTTATATATAGATTAAATTTGAAATAAAAAACTTCTTCCCTTTTTTAACAGCATAGTTGCCTATTTTGCCAATATTTTTTAATGCATAGGGTAGGGTGGACAAATCATAACTTTTTATTAAGTAAGCTAGGGCTAAAATTTATTTATTAGAAAATCCCTTGAAAAATGGATGTCACAACATGTGTCACGTGTAGGCCATTCCAATATCGTATATACATATTCGGTCCAGCCAAACGGCTGGACCGAATGGGCTGAAATTTTTTGTGGACACTCATGGGTGGCCCCCCGCGTTATAGGCTAAAAAATGATTTTTCCAAATTGATTTTTTTCAAATTTTTTTCCCCACTGGCAACGCCAGTCCCATATGTTAGTAATCCAATATGTAGGATATGAAAAATATTGTCCTATATAATCCAATATGTTAGATAGAACAAATATTGTCTTATATAATCCAATATGTAAGATAGAACACATATTGTCCTATATAATCCAATATGTAAGATAGAACAAATATTGTCTTATATAATCCAATATGTAAGATAGAACAAATATTGTCTTATATAATCCAATATGTAAGATAGAACAAATATTGTCTTATATAATCCAATATGTAAGATAGAACAAATATTGTCTTATATAATCCAATATGTAAGATAGAACAAATATTGTCTTATATAATCCAATATGTAAGATAGGACAAATATTGTCTTATATAATCCAATATGTAAGATAGAACACATATTTTCCTATATAATTCAATATGTAAGATAGAACAAATATTGTCCTTTATGATCTGTAGTTTATCAGAAGATAATGAAATAAGTTATGAGTGTTGCACTTGAAGAAGAGGTGAAAAGCTGGCTTTCAGAACCTGCATATCAGAAGGTAGAAATTCGGTCTGCTCTGCACAATATTTATCTCAATCAAACATATTTATTTTTATCGTAATAAATGTAAAAAAATTCTGTTTCCTCTATATCATATGTATTCTCTTTATCCTTTGAATCTTTTGTATCCTCTGTATCCTCTGTATCATCTGTATCCTCTGTATCCTCTGTATCCTCTGTATCCTCTGTATCCTCTGTATCCTCTGTATCCTCTGTATCCTCTGTAACCTCTGTATCCGTTGTATCCTTTTTATCCTCTGTATTCTCCGTATCCTCTGTATCCTCTGTATCCTCTGTATCCTCTGTATCCTCTGTATCCGCTGTATCCTCTGTTTCCTCTGTTTCCTCTGTATCCTCTGTATCCTCTGTTTCCTCTGTATCCTCTGTTTCCTCTGTATCCTCTGTATCCTCTGTATTCTCTGTATCCTCTGTATCCTCTGTATTCTTTGTAAACTCTGTATCAACTGTATCCTCTGTATCTTCTGTATCCTATGTATCCTCTGTATCCTCTGTATCCTCTGTATCCTCTGTATCCTCTGTTACCTCTGTATCCTCTGTATCCTATGTACCTCTGTATCCTCCGTATACTCTGTATCCTCTGTAAACTCTGCATCCTCTGTATTCTCTGGTTCCTCTGTATCTTCTGTATCCTCTGTATCCTCTTAAAAATAACCTTTTAATCATTGTAAAAATATTGTTTAATTTTGGTTATGTGATTTTCACGGATTTTTTAAAAGTACGATTAATCTGTATCTTGAATAAATCCATAATATTATTTCTTATATTTCTAATGAGTAGTTAATGATCTGGTGTAAGATATTTTGATAATTATTTTGTATTTATGAAAGATAAGTTAGATAATTTAAAACTAATAAACAATTCATATGTCTCGATGTAAATATTAGTCATATGTTCTACTATATGGGGGGGGGGGGGTTCAGTGACTTTTGGTTGTACAAATTTACTTCTTATTTCAAATTTAAAGATATCAGAAAAAGGCAAGAAAATGTAAAATTAGGGTTAAAAGTGCTTTTTATAATTATTCAAGTATAATGTTAGTCAAGCTTTAGGGTTAGGCACATTTAGACAAATTTTGTAATGTTATTTTGGACGCTTTTTGTATCAGACATATTTTATAGACTTATATCGTATTAGATTATATATAAATATATAAAGAATCAGCTTCGCATCAAAACATTTTAAGATATTTCAGAATCTCACTAGGATGTTTCATGTCTTGTGGCAATCTTTAGTAGATTAATCCTGCGATATTGTATGCGATACTAAATAGTCTCGTTTCTATCAAAAGCTCCCCCCGGCCCCACGCCAACAAATTTATAATATTAAATTATGGATTCGAGTTTATTCTTTAAGTAAATAAATATGAGGTCAAAAAAGTCAAATTTTATAAAAATCAATATAAAAATGTGGTTGCCTTATTCTAAATGTCGTAGTGCCTAAACCCTAACTGGTCCATTCTTTTTATTTATCATTGTCATCTGATAGAGCAAGACATTTTAAAGGGACAGACCGGCTATGTAAGGTAGTTAAACTGAGTATGCAGTGTTGTGGACAAATTCTTTAAGATTCATTTGAGACATATAAAACTTTTTAAAGATCTGTAAATCCTGAGTTTGAGCGCAAAGTTGTCGTTCAAAATCATATTTTTGGGTGGAAACGTTTTCAGATTTTTTTTAATTATTAAATAACGACGACAAAAAATGTAAAAAAAATTTTACGGTAAACTAATTAGTTGCTTAGAAACAAGTGGAGAAAATAAAAATTAATCTTATCTGCAGATTTTCTAGAATCCTGATTGAAAAGACGACATTTGAAGAATTTGTAGAAATCTGCGAATAAATTCATAGAAAATAAGAAATGCAATATAATGATGAAAATGAAATAATTGATTCTAGCATTGATTTATTGAAAAAGTTCTTTTGAGAAATATGTTCCTAACCATCAAATAAGTTTACTGTATAATTTTTATTTTTCGTCGTCGTTATTTAATAATTGAATAAACCCGATTCTGAAAACGTATCCACCAAATTCATTTTTTGAACGTAGACTATGCACTCAAACTCAGTAGTTATACATCGTGGAAACGAAATGAATCCTAAAGAATTTGTCCACAACACTGCATACTCGGTTTAAATACCTTAAATAGCCGGCCTGTCCCTTTAAAGAAAATTATTCTTATTTCTTATTTACACTGTATTTACAGGTGTTCAAGCATACATTTGATGTTGTACGAGATTATGCTTGCTACTTACTTCTAACCATTGGAGCAGTAGCAATCTCAGTGCGGTTTCTCACCTTTGGAAATGGAGAGATCGCATGCATGGTTCTGGGTGAGATATTAATGAATTAATATAAACAGATTTTAATGATAAAAAATATAATCTCTCGTAAATTCTTGTTAATTCTTGTTTAAAAATGTTTAGAACTTTATAAGATTATTGGGCAGGATTAACTCTAAAATGTCAGAGGTGTCTTAATTTTGGGGTGTCCCCTTTCTGCATTAAATTAGGGTTAAGGTTCTTTTTTAAACACAATGTAAAACATAAAAAGCAATGTTAAAATACTTGCTGATATTTATCAGAGTATTTTGAGTAATTCAAGTTAAAAAGTATCAATGTCTCGAATGCATATTCATCTTCTGACGATTTGAAAGGAAGACGACATTTGAGAGTAAAACTTTATTTTCATTTCCCCCAAAATCTTGCAGGGTTCTAAAAAACACCTTTTAGGTACCCGATTTCTACGTCTCGATCCTTGGACGCCAATTAGAGGTCTGTAGACTGTAACATCAAAATTACGATACTTTTGGCAGTTTCAAGTTTTCCATTTTGGCTAGGTTGAGTTCGTTAAGAAATTGAGTCAACTGAATTCTTCCAATCCCTATATCTTAGCAACCTGATATTTAATCTCATAGAATTCAAAGCTTAAAATATCAAAGGTCTACGACATTGGGCTGCACAGATGTAGGGATTAGAAGATCAGAGTTTGTGGCAAAGACTCAATTCCTTTTTATCTTTGTCTTTCAAACGTATTATGTGGTTTTGATGAAATTTCGTTAAATAGATATTAAATCCAATTTTCTCCAAAACCGATGAATCTAAACAAATCACATTCCTCCAGTAGATGTAGTGAACATATGCAACAACAGATTGATCCTGGATATTTATAAAAGCAAGAGCTGAAAAATAATGGAGTACATTCGAAAAAGTACGAAAATAGTAACACTTTTTATACTATATGGAGTGAATGTAATTTATTTTTCAAATTATCTAGATGTTAATTTTCAACCAAGCCAAAATGGCAAACTTCTAACTATCATAACGTCCTGTCAAAATATATGAAAATTGAACCATATATGTTGAGACATGCAGTACCTGAAACACACAGTACGAAATAGAATTAAATTATGTAATTTAACAGTTTTCTATGTTTTAACATTGTGTTAAATGGTTTAAAGAGGATGTATTTATACAGGGCACCCATGCAAATAGTATTAGTAACTCTGTATAGTAGCATTATTCTAATTACAAGAGAAATTGAGTTCAAAAACTAACATTTGGCTCATTTCTAACGCTAGACATTATTGAATTTTTTTTCAAGTGTCATTTTCATGTGTTCTTGCGCGTCGCAAGAACGCAGGTTTTTGCTAAATAAAATGATATTTTTACACAGGCGCAAGGAAATCACATACATTATTGATTTTTTTTTCAAGTGTGATTTTCATGTGTTTTCAAAGTTTTTAACTAAGTTGAAAGATTGATTTGAACTTGTTTTATTTAGTTTTGGAAGGCGCACAGACGCCAGAAAATTAAAATGACATATAGCCCAAATTTTGATTTTTGGGGCTATTTACATCTATTGAGAAATTTGAGCCAAATTTGCAAAATTATCTTTTTTAAGCGCATATATATTTAAATCCAAGACGAGTTGAACAAAACTGTCCCATACATTTTTTAAAAATGGCTAAAACTATTTATTGCAACAAAAAATGTCCACTTTAAACTAATAATAAAGTGTGAAAATTAGTTTTTTATGATACTCATTTTCATTTTCGAACATATCTCTATTTTGAAACATTTCAGCTCCATGTCCCGTTTGAGACAGTTACTCGAATTTATATCAATGTCAATTTTCAAATTACGAAACAAAACAAGATTTTTTTTAATGTAAAATATTAACAAAATAGAAAATATAAACATTCTGTTCTTTTAAAATAAAAAAAATATGGCATTCAGAATTAAATTAAAATTTTAATATTATTTTATTCTTGCAATGTAGAATTGCAGGAAATTGCAGTTTAAAATTCAGATAATAAAATCAAATTTATTCTCTTATTTAAGATAAAATGTGGAAACTTATACTCTAGAAATAATTCAGATATAATTTAGTCATCATTAAATAACTTTTACTTTTAGTAATCTATTTTATTTTATGAAAATGAGTTTTGTTTTAATTAAATTGAATTGCTGGTTATAGTTTTAATTTTCGACTTTTACTCCCAATATGGGTTGGGATCCTAAAAAGCCAGTCTTTCAAGTTGTGCCCATTTCTATAACAAAGTGTTAGAAATGGGCCAAGTGTTAGTTTTGGATCTAATGTCCCCTGAAATATACTGATTACAATTTAGGGGCAACAAATTCATCTCGTGGATCTGCAGGATCATATCCAGTTCAAGATGCAGCTATGACAGAATATGCACATTTTAATGAGAAGTGTATAGCTGCTGTTAGCAACAACTACTTGCAGTATCTTCCCTTCATGCTTCTCATTCAAGCAGTTATAATCGTAATGGTGGAAAAATTCTTTAATAAAATTCCTCAGGTTGGAAGAAAAATGGAGAGGTTTTATGTAAATATAGTTGAAGAATCCCTCTTCGGCAAAGATCCAGATGTAGCAGAAGATGTTTGTGATGACAAGGCCAACTCTGAAGCTATTTCAAGAAAACGACGTAGGAATGAAATATGTAACTCATTGAAACAATCCAGTATCATCCACAACACCTACATGTTAAAGAACATTCTGGGAATACTACTTATGATGACCTTTATCCCTTTAAATACTATATTTAATGTCTGGTCAGATGAATATAGAGGGCCAGCAAACTGCTCCTTAGCCGTGACAGATGTTCCTGAGATTGGATACGGAGATGGAATGATCCACTATCAATGCCAGGGGAAGAAGGTCAAGTTTTTTCTCATCCTAGCCTACACTCAAATCACTGTGCAATTCTTTTGCTTCATCTGCAGCCTTGGGTCCTTGGTTTGGTTTCTGAGGTTCCGTAGCATCAGCTCGATGATAAGCAAAATTAAAAAACTTTCACTGGAAAATGTGTTTTTTGAAAAGACCGGAAAGGATTTTTTCTTTTTATTCGACTTACTTGCTCATTCCTCTGGGATGGAATCAACTCTACGTGTCCTCACACATGCAGATGATACAATTTACAGACTGTGCAGGCCATTGATCACCAAATCAAATCATGAGTTTCAGTGTTTAAAGGTATATATCTGTTAGTTTTAGATTAAAACACCCCTGCATTTTATCATACTCTTTTTCAGGTTGAGGAAGATCGAATACATGTGACCTGGTATGCTGCTAGCATTGAAAAGTGGCTCAACACAAACATTGATGGACTTGTTATTGACTCGTATGATGTAACTATATATCCTGCAGAAACAAGCAACAATTCTGTGACTTTGAAGGCTAAGACAGTGGATGATCTTGAAAATGATGATCCTTATAGAGCTAGCTTCCTAGATCTTAACGGAGGTAAAACAGAATATATCATAACAATTGTCTGTGTAATTGGGAAATCAAGAATGAAAGGCATTAGGATTGTTACAACTCTTCTTCCTTATGGACCAGAGAAACCAAGGTCTGGAATGATAAAGGATGTTTCTACAAATGAGATTGAAGTGATCTGGGAACCTCCAAAGGGTGAGTTCACCAAGTATGTCATCATGATAGACCCAAACATTCTAAATGTTCAGAAACCTTTTAAGAAGAAGATCTCCAGTCTATCCCAGATCCAGACCTCTACAATGCATAGTAGTTCTGTTGAGCGATGTGAAACAATCGATGATTATGATCTTAGTGATGAAAGTTGGGAGCGGGAACTAAGTAGCAAATTAACCAACTTTACCATTGTCGGGGTTAATCCAGGGGAAGCTTATCTCATTAAACTCATCACTAAAACTGGAGAAAGGTGCACCCAGAAACCTATCTTTGAGATAGTAATGACAAAACCTGAGCCTGTTATGAACCTTTCAGTGGAAAATGTAACAATGTCAAGTATGGACCTGAAATGGATTGCTCCAGAAAAACACCCCCACCTGAAGGCATACAACCTTAGTCTTCTATCCAGGGATGGAACATACAAGAAGGAAATGACAGTCAAACATGCTGGGGCTACCTTGAATAAATTCACTTTAGATGTACTAAAGGCCGAGACAGAATATGTGGTGTCTATTTCTACAGTTTGTGTTTTTGACAACCTAAAAACTGTTTCTAAATGGGAAAAAGTCAACGTCATTACTCGACCAGAATCTCCGAACTGTTTGATCCTCGAAGGTCGTTTCTGCAACAGCCTCACTGTGTCCTGGAAGCCTCCATTGATGCTACTTTCAAGTTTCCATAAGTACAAGCTTTGCATATACTCACCAGAGATCCATTACTATTCTGTGTATGAGCTTCCAGGAGACAAAGATACTTATACCTTCACTAAACTACCAGACCAAATCGGATCAGGTACAATATATAAATACTAATAAATATTAAATTAAATCTGTTTGCTCGCAAATCTTTGATCCTACTTTAATTGCCCAAACCTACATCTGCATTTCCGATTCACAACGGGGAGCCCTGTAAATATTTGTCTTATCAAGGATAAAAGTACTAAGTAATTACGTACAGGGTGTTTCAAAAACATGGGAATTAAGTGACGAATTGGATACTGTCTTTGTTATGAATCAGCATTGTAATACCTAATTTCAAAAGCCATAATATTATTATGTCTGCTAGAGTTTATTTTATGAAAAGTGTAAAAGACTGTAAAGATGTATCTATAATGTCTCCGTGAGATGAACAGTGAAGACGGACCAGTTTACTCTGTTTGTATACTGCAATTTTCTTGTTTTACTAAGTACAACCGTTTGCAGTAAAAACATAAACAAACAAAATGTGAACATAGCAGACGAAACTCTTACAGATTACAGCTTTATCAGTAGGAATCACTATACTAAATCAAAGAATTATTTAAAAAGACTATATCGAATTCGTCACTAAATTACCATGTTTATTGGGACACCCTGTATTTAGTTAAGTCTTTCCTGTAAAGAATTTGTTATCAAAAATGTATCCAAATAATGTAATTTCTATACATTTAAGACCTGCATTGTTGAGTTTTTCATTAAGAACATTTCAATTAGATACACTTTGTTAAGAAGTTCTTTTAAAAACATAATTATAGTTCCATTTCTAATGGTTACAGATCCTATCAATGTAACTAATGACTGCACTTAGTTCAAGCAGTCAAGCATATTTGTAAATGTCAATCCAAAATAAGCTTTCGAGTTGTAAGCCAAAGTATAAGTATTGGTGTACACTGTCCCAATATCCCTTTTTAAAGTGTTATGTTCTCTAAGTTATGGTTTTACATTTTTCTTACAAAAAGAATGTAAAAGATGTCACATTCAAAAATGTTTTTTAAGCAGTTTAAAAAGTTTCGTAAAATTTTGTTAATATGATTTTCAAAGATTAATTACGTGGTTCTCAATTATGAAAGCTATTAGCAATACTAATCATCGTTCAACGATTATAGGAACAGATTATATTGATTATATTAAATTAATGTTTTTAAAACTGGTTTTTATAAGTTAAAACTTTTAAAGCGAACACTTTCATTATCCTCAATAGGGTTAAAGTACAAATGGTTTTATAAAAAATAATTGCTGATAATTCTACATTTTAATCCGGAACTTTTAAACATTGAAAGAATTTATTTAATCTCATCCTCTAAATTGATCATGAAATGCTGTAGATATTTAGTTTTTTTCAATTGAATAAGTATATGGAGCTCTTCAAATCTGTTTTCGCATATTTCATGGCTATTTATTCATTGTTACAATTAGATTTAGGTTTATTAGTATAAAGCCAAAGAGAATAGAATATATATTAGAGGGGAATTTAGAGAATCTCTCAGTATGAATTTTTTCAGTCCCTATCAGCCTGGAAGGGAGTTCAAAGTGTACAAATCATGTAAATGTTCACAAATTATATGCAGTAGAGTACATTAATACAGTATGTTCCCTAGACTATCCATTTCGATTTCGAATTTTTTAAAGCTGTTAAATAAACTTTATATTGAATTTGGTGAATAAAAAACATCATTTGATTTACAGTTATAACGGAAAATCATCGTTTGTAAAGTGAAAGGCATAGAGTCTCTGTGAAATGATCATTGGTCAATTATGAAACCAGCCTATTTCATAATTTGGTTTTCTTTTATTATTAATTTTAGATTTTCTATAAAATGATATTCCAGGACCCAAAAGGTTATATAGCATAAATATGTGAAGTACACCTGCAGAATGGAAACAGTACAACAAAATGGCCGTTTTACACTTTTTTCTAGTAAATTCCCCTCTAATATATATTCTATTCTCTTTGTATAAAGCCCATTGCAAAATTGTCAAGATGACATTTAATAAATTCTTTTGAACTCTCATAAATTCTAGATTAAACTGAACTACGATGAAACTAAGTATTGAAAAATATGTGGCACCTAATTTAATTCATAAATATCAAAATTTAATAACAATACAGATAGAAAACTAAATGTCGTCTTTTCAAGATTTAGGGGTTTTTCGTTCACAATAACTCTAAGGCAGAAGCCCAAAGGAGTTACGCGCACGCTTTCTCTGTCTTGTTATTCAACGCTGCATGCGCTTAACTCCTTTTGGCTTCTGCCTCAGGGTTAGTGTGAACAAAAAACCCTACATCTTGAAAAGACGACATCTAGAGTTCATTCTGTATTTTTATTAATCTGTGCTAAATACTATAATTAAGGAGTGATATACACTGTAAAAGTTATCCACGTGGTTACTCCAGATGGAAGTGATTCAGAGGTAGGATCATACTAATAACTAAATACCAAATGGAATATTTTTAAAAGTGGGTTTTATTTTTGAGTATTTTCTTCAATGTTTCATAATTGAAATTGATTGGGTCCAAAATCTGACTGATCCTTGTCACCTGTTGTCCAACTGTCATGTACCAGAATACAAATCTCGTTTTCAACCATTAACCCTATCACGTTTCACAATTGAGTGGTGTTTTCCAGACCCCCCCCCACCCCCCTGTGGGTTTTTCTCCATAACTTAAAAACGCTAAACACTTGATAGGGTTTCTATTCGCAATACTTTTGAAAATTTTTGCCTTCGTTGCGCTACATCCTTACGCGAAAATATAGTATTTTGCGCAATCAGTCGCAAACTTCATTTCGCTCAAAATTGTGCCATTCCGCTTGTGTGTTATTCTGATTTGCGCATTTTTGAGGAACAAATTCTCATGTAAACTGTATAAATTAGTTCTAGAAGATTGCACGTTTTTGCAACCTTTGCCACCAATTAATTATGCATGATGGCACACTGCAAATCAAGATGTGCACGCTCTCACACAAAAACCGAGCAGTATTTTTCCAAATACTCCTTTTAAACTTAAGCTAAAAACATGCAAGTTGCATTTTTAGAATGTATATGTCTATGCCTACAAAAAAGTAGGTTGACAAGGTAAAACCGAAGGCCATAGATGTTACAATATTCAAGAGTCAATTGGCTGTATAAGAATTCAATGTCTCAGATGTTTCAAAGTTGTCTATATATCTTAGTGGGCATAAAATTTTGATATTTTGCAGCATATGACAGGATTATACATTTTTAATTTGCAATTTTCAAATTTCTATTTTATTAAGTTTTGTCCCTCAATTTGAAGTTCAAAATTGTAACTAAAAGTAACCAATCGAGAGTACATAGAATAATCATAATTTGTTTTTGTTTTGTGTAAAAATTGTATGTAACAACATACGTGTCATTTGTAAAAATGAAAAATAATTATTTCTGTATATTTTTCCGACGTACTTTTTGAACATTTTTTAATCCTCCCTTGTACCCACGCCAGAGTTAGAGGTAGAATTTTTTTTGATGAGCAGGCCTTGAAAAGTTGGACTAATGACATGTATCACACGCCTCTATTTCAACTCTAAGGGCAAAATCATAGGAAGGGGGGATGGAAAACACCTCCCCCCCCCAGCCAATATTGGACAAAAATAGCCCAGCCGGGAGAGGGTTAATAAAACGACAAAAAAAGTCGTCTTCTTGAAATATTTTGTGTAATATTTTAATAATATTTATATCTAAAATATATATATATATATATTTCAATTAATTAAAGAGAAATACAGAGCGAAAGCCTGTTCTCCGACTAAGCATAACACCTTTGGGCCTCTGCCTCAGGGTTATTGTGAACGAAATACTTCTAGATCTTGAAAAGACGACATCTAGTGTCCTATCTTTTATTTTATATAATCTATGGGTAAACTGTATTAGACGCACAACTTCTGGCTTCTCTTTTTATCACAAAGGAATTGAGTATTTCACACAAACTCAGATTTTATGAACCCTATATCATTCTACCCGATGCCCTAGACCTGTGATATTTCAAACCATGAATTTTGTTTATTCGAATAATCTAAGTTTGAAATGTCAAAGGTTTACACCATCAGGTTGCAAAGCTTAGGAATTAGAAAATTTGAATTTGTGGCAAAACAAAAGAACATGAAAAAGGGATGTAAAAATTCAGAAAAAGGAGTTGTCTGTATAGACCATGATTTTACCTGTTATTTTATAGGTTGAGTCAATGCCCCTGACTTCTGAGTTTTCAACTAAACCACTGCCCCCTTTAGATCTTCAAATAGGACCTGCCTCTGATGATATTACTTGGTCTAGGTCACTAAGCCCTAACGTCTGGTAAGTAAGGAATATTATTTTCGTAAAGTTTCAAACATTTTGTTTAACCCTATAAAGGGTGGGGGGTCTGAATCTATGCATAGCCTGGGGGGTGGCGTTTGGCGGCCCCCCTCCCTAGAAAAAGGCCTTAGAGAATAGTTATAGGGTTGAAATGCATGTTCATAACCTAATTTTTCATGGCCAGCTCAAAGAAAAAAAAATTAGACAAATAGCTGTAATAGTTTGGGTGCTAGGAAGGGTGAAAAAAATGCATAAAAAAGAGTAAAAAAAAATGAAAAAATATTTTTTTGTTTTAAACAAATATCAAAATGTGACACATGTTTCTACATGCATTTTTCAAGGGCTTTCCAAAAATATAGTTTTTAGATCTGTTGCTTTAGTCACAAAAAGTTATGGGCTATTTTAGATTTTTTATCACAGACCGGACTTTTTTCAAATAATATGACATTTTCACACATTTAATAAACAACAATTCCACAAGCTAGATGTTTTTATAGAAATGAATTTTTACAGAAACAGGTTAGTTAATTATTGTTTTTAAATACATAATGTTTTTAATGCAATTTATAAGCTTTTTTGCATTTCTAGTCATTTTTTTAGTGGATATCGGGTTCGGATTCGAAACACCGAGATATTGGCAACAATTGATGATTTTATAATTCCAGTAATAGATGATTCAACGCATTATACAATCAGTTTAAAGGTAACAAACACAAACATTTTTTTTGTATTTTTTAAACGTTCTTTTTTTAATTTTTTTATTATTTTGCCTCATTTGTGTTGTTGATGTCAACTTTCTTTTTCTTCATGGTTTTTGTTACAGATTTATTAAATTTAACACTTAGGACACTAGATATCGTCTTATAAAGATTTAGAAGTATTTCGTTCACAATAACCCTGACGTAGAAGCTCAAAGAAATTACGCGTAGTCGGCAAAGGACAGGATCTCTTTCTCTCTACTTATGATTCTTGAAAAGACGACAGATAGTGTTCTATCTGTTATTTTAATTAATCTGTGGTTTTTTGTCTTTTTATTAAACTATTTACTACAATGAGACCTTGAAAACAATAGAATGCTTGACATCCTCTTATTCTTTCATTTATGAAATATAACTGTAATGATTTCGTAATTTGAACATTGACATCGTCAAATTCCAAAATCCTTATTTTCTTAAGTAAAAGCAAGGTTGTATAATAAGGTAGGATACTCTGTATACGCTCCAATGTAGGTAAAGACGACCATTACAGCAATGGACCCTCTAAATCCTCATATGACATCACTGTTTTTTAAAAGAATATAATAAATTTTGTGGCTCACGAAATAACAAAGACCTCAAAAATTGAAAACTTGAATTAGAATTGCATAAAGCTTCAAGAATCAGTGACGTCATATGAGGTTTTAGAGTCTCTTATGCAATAAAGACGACATTTTCCTACATTTAGAGCGCATCCAGAGTATCTGATCTTATATACAACCTTGAGTAAAAGGAACCACATTTTCTTCATCTTTCCTGGTTCTGACTGTATTATATTGTATAGAGGCTTGAATCTGAAATGCTTCACAAAGTGAATATCTGTGCTCTGGTTCATGATGAGAACAACCAGCATCTAGAGAGCAAGGAACTCCATGACAAGGTCAGACAAACTTCTCATGAAATATAATCATATGATTTACTGTAGTATGAATTACTTACTAGGTGTAGTGCCCGGTGTTGCCCGTGCAAAATAAAGTTTGAATTTTGAAGAAAAAAATGATTATTAAAGAAAAACAATCTAACAAAAATTTATTTATAGTCCATGTTACCCCCGTGGTACCCATGTGTTCCCTCCAAGAATTTCAGCCAATTTGGTCGAGCCGTTTGGTCAACTAACAACATCCTTTGTCACTTACATGTACAAAACGGATATTAGAAAAACATTGGTACAATAAATATACGTAAAACTACTGAAGTAGGAGGGCTTATAAATATTAATATTTGAATACGTGGAATAAGAGAGTCATTATTGTTACGTATGAAATAATTTCCATTATTTTTGAGAAGTTCGATTGTAAAAGATACTTCAGCGAATATGTAAACCCTACAGAGTGCACATATTTAAGGTTTTCATGCTTAATTAGATCTAATAGAATATTCTCCAGTAATCTGAAGTATACTGACCCAAGGATGTAAGGCAAGGAAAGTCATTTCAGAAGTGCACACATCTTTAGTACTGCAGTGTACTGTCTCTGGGCGCTAATGTAAACACAAGACGGATGTCGAAGCCTGACATGGGATCCATCATTCACATAAAAAATCAATGAAATATTCTGGTCATAGGAAACTATTATGTAAATTATCAAAATTATCAAAATTTAATGCTTTTAACCTTCTCGGATACTAAACGAACACTGATGCATCTATTATTGTTTACAAATACCGCCCAGAGAGAACTGGTTTCAATATGTACACAGAGTATACACAACCGCAATTGACTTTCCTTGCCTTACATTCTTGTACTGACCTACCGAAGAAAAAGTAGAGAGTGTTGGGCAATTAGCATTGCAAATTATTCGAATGCCTCTCTTGTGCAATAGATACAATGTTTTTTATGTACTTTACATGCGTAAAAGTAGAAATCATTCCTTCTGGTGAAATTTTACAAACGAATTTACGCCCTGAGTTAGAATTTATATACAGTTCAAACGTCTCGAATGAATCCTAATTTACTTCTCTTTGACACTGCACGTCACTCTCGGTTCAATTAGGTTACCTGGCCGGTCTCTCCCATTAGCGGTAGAAGTCTGTATGATGTGTCTATCTATGTAAGATTAACAACTTTTGCAACTTGTAATTGATCTTTAAGTTTGTATAATTTGCCCATTAGTACAAGCGGCGTAACCGTTTGCAATCAAAACATAAACAAGTAAATCCTAAACTCTAGAAGACATAAATAATGCAAATTCTGGTTTTATCTGGTTATTGATCAGATTAAAACATTAAAACCAGTTTGAGTGGGTTCTAAATTGAATATTTCTAGTATAATTGTTGGTGCAAACTGGAATAATTGGTAAAATTGAAGTGCTGACGAAGGGAAGTTATTTATATACTAGTTTGGGAACCCAGCGCTGCCCAGGTTTATAAAAATTACTCCCGCCGTTTACCCGCACTTAAACGATTTTACCGGGAAACTGAATTTTAGTTATTAAAGTCCACTCATCTTAAAATATAAAAAAGCATGATGTAATGAATTATGTAATCATGCTAGTAATATCTTTATTATCTATGTTCGTTTATCTATCATATCAATGTTTCATTTTGACCCTGACCGGCCATTCCGGTCAGTTCTTTTTACCTGTATCTAATAAAGTAGTATAGTACGAATAGTCGATTTAGACGGACGTGTATAGAGCCTTGAGTTTTTGCTAGAGCCAGAGTCAGAGAGATTGACATTACACTAAGAGTTAAGTATTCGGAGATTTATCGGGGCCTAGATTCATTACAATGCTAAGAACATTTCCGTGAGTCTCCCGAGCTACTCAATCAAAATTTGTGGCAAATCGGACCAGGGATCCGTAAGTTATGATCGAAAAAACAAACAGACAAACACCCAAAAAATGAGATTACAACCTTATATATATATATAAACCGAATGGGCTGATTTTTTTAGGGAACCCTTGAGTACTCGGGGTAACATAGGCCAAACAAATTTAGATTTATTTTAAATCGAAATTTTTTAAAACAAAATACGGAATTTTTTTGCTTTTAGATTTGATTTAAAAAATTCCACGGGCAACGCCGGGCACTTCATCTAGTCTATTATATACATATATTGCATGGGGGGTTTACTTAATCGACTTAGAATTTCAAAACCAAGCTAAGAACATTCCCATGGTTTTACCGAGTTCCCAAAACTAAATTTGAGGCAAATTGGTCAAGGGGTTTATGTGATTATGATCGGACAAAAGAACTAACAAACAGAGAATACTACTTTGTCTTGTATACAAAGCGTATATTGTCTGTCATCAAGATTTCTCGAAAAGTTTCTCGAAAATTGAAAATATTTTGTTTTAGTTTATCTTGAGTGAAGGAGAACTCATATATTACAGGGATGAAAAGGTAAATAACCGTATATGGATTTAAACATAGTTACAGGTAGGCTGGTTCCGGGGTAATCAAATTTAAAAACGACCAAAAAAACTAATGTTTTTCGTTTCGTTTTTGTTTTTTCAAAACTAGCGAACTTTCGTAATTTGAAAAACGAAGGGAGCTAACAAACTGTTTGTTTCCAGCTTTTGAAAAACGAAAAACGAAACGATAGTATGTTTCTTTACTTAAAAACGATCTTCTTTGAAAAATATAAATTTTACAGGTTATAATTGATTTTTTTAATAGAAAAAAGTTCACATATGTCGTCTTACATATGTTTTCATATTGAGGAAAGTTTTTTTTTTATTAATTTAGCTACAAGGTTTATCTTATTTGGTTTAGCTACATGGTTTAACTTATGTGGTTTAGTTACACGGTTTAACTTATGTGGTTTAGCTAGATGGTTTAACTAATATGATTTAGCTACACGGTTTAACTTATGTGGTTTAGCTTCACGTTTTAACTTATGTGGTTTAGCTACACAGTTTAACTTATTTGGTTTAGTTACACGGTTTAACTTATTTGGTTTAGCTACACGGTTTAACTTATGTGGTTTAGCTACACAATTTAACTTATTTGGTTTAGCTACACGGTTTAACTTATGTGGTTTAGCTACACGGTTTAACTTATTTGGTTTAGATACACGGTTAAACTTATGTGGTTTAACTACACAGTTTAACTTATGTGGTTTAGCTATACGGTTTAGCTTATTTGGTTTACCTATACACGGTTTAACTTATGTGGTTTAGCTACACGGTTTAACTTTTTTGGTTTAGTTTAAGGTTTGTAATATATAAGACCTGTATTCTCTATGTAATTTATGTAAAAAATGTAAAAAGATAAAATTTTGTAACATTTTTATTTTGTTCAAAGAAAATAAATCTGAAAAACTATTGTTTTTTTCAGCTGTAATGCTTTGATAATGATTGCGATAGATTATTTTTGTCAATTTGTTTAAGTAAATATTTCACATTGATTACTTAATAACTTGAAGAATAGAGAGTTAAGTTACGAAGCAAAATGGTTTGATTCTATTCGTTTATGGTATTGTACATTTAAACATTGGTGTCAACGACATGATTATGGTAAAAATAACTTATTTAACAATTCGATTTAATCAGTTTAACAAATTTAGCTTCGTTATGTTTATATATATATATATTTATATAGACAGGGTTGACTTTGAAGTGTCGCAACGCCTTGGGCTTTTATTTTACCGCTTTAACCCCTTTACATATACATTTTAGCACTATACAGCACTTGTTCTTATAGCTTTGCTTTTTAAAAAGTAATTGGCAAAATTCTAATCGATTTTTGCTTGAGGGCTTGAGAGCGCACCACGCTTTTGGGCGCTTCGCGCCCATCTTCTTTTTTAAGTTTTTACGTCTTCTTCCTTAATGTTTAAGTTGTTTGATACCAAAAATGTTAATAAAAAATATTATATGGCAGTCATATTATACTAAAATTAATTTCAAAGTAAAATTTATTTGAATAAAATGCTTTTTAACTAAATAGAGTGTACAAATTTCTTTAATACAGTGATAACCAGAAAACTCTGAAATTGGAAGACGATTTTTAAACTCAAGTTATAGCTTTAAAGTCGTCTTCATTTTTTAGGGTTTTCTGGTTATCACAGTATCTAACACAGTAAGTGGAAGAAGACATTCAGAACTATTTACCAACTGTCATGTTTAAGTTGTCTCTTAACAAAGGAACACAATCTGTATATTCCTCAACAAAAACTTGTTTAACCCTATTTCGGTTGGAGGGGGGGGGGGGGAAGGAAGCCCCCACTAACGTTATTTGGAGATATTTCGCGCACTTTTAGTTTTTTTCACAGTTTTTGCTTAATAACTTGATATTGCAATAAATATTTAAAATTGTGAAATTTGCAATTTTTTAAAGATTATTAGAGTATAGGGGCTTTCCAAAAATGTATCAAATGTTATAGATTTGTATCACAATAAGAAAAAAGGGGCTCCAGACTATTTTGGGTAAATCAGACGTCAGCCTGAATAGGGTTAGCAGGACTGTCGTCATATTTTGAAGTAAACCTCCATTTTAGATTGGCAATACCCGATTCAAAACAGTACCCTTGAAACCTTAATCTTATTAAAATGTGGAAGCAGTTTTTCTGGCTTTAAAAGAGTTTAATCCTGATAATTTCTCCACTTTTTCAGATACAAGAAATGCACGAGTCACTTTTGCATAGATTTAAAAAAAACTGCAACATGAATATCATAATTCTTAATCAACCAACACTTTCAGGGTACCATGGTCAATTAATGAATATCAATAAAGGCCACTAGAAATTACGGTAACAACTTCTTTAAAGGGACTGTAAGCGCATTTTTTAAGGACTCTCCATGCAAAGAAGGCAATTAAGCTTACAGTCCCTTTAAGTACCAACTTGAACATTCCAATCCCTTTAAATGAATAACTAAAGGATAGTCCTAAGATGCAACATAATTATGAATAAAGACAAGGATACATATATATGATATTCATTATATGTATCAAGTATTAAAAAATATGAACAGATCATATTAAAGACCATGGAAACCCCAATTTAATCTAATCACCAGGTAATACAGTTCCCCTTGTAATCACCAGGTAATACAGTTCCCCTTGTAATCACCAGGTAATATACAGTTCCCCTTGTAATCACCAGGTAATATACAGCTCCCCTTGTAATCACCATGTAATAAAGCTCCCATTGTAATAATCAGGAATGAAAGCTACCCTTGTAAACACCAGGTATGAAAGCTCCCCTTGTAATTACCAGGTAATACAGCTCCCTTTGTAATCACCAGGTATGAAAGCTCCCCTTGTAATCACCATGTAATACAGCTCCCATTGTAATAACCAGGAATGACAGCTTCCCTTGTAATCACCAGGTATATCAGTTACCCTTGTAATCACCAGGTAATACAGATCCCCTTGTAATTGTAAGGTAATACAGCTCCAATTGTAATCATCAGGTAATATAGCTCCCCTTGAAATCAACAGATAATACAGATCCCCTTGTAATTACCAAGTATGACAGCTCCCCTTGTTATCACTGGTAATACAATTCCCTTTGTAATCGCCAGGTATGACAGCTCCGCTTGCAATCACCAGGTATGATTGCTTATTTTCTATTTTATTCTTTATTTTGTTTAGATATTTTCTTTACAGGCCAAACAGGCTTAGATCAAGATAGTTTTGAGTGACCTATACACTATAAGCTACAGTGTTTTTTTATAAAGTGTTATTTTTGATTTCGTAAAATGAAAGACAACAATCCTCCAAAAAAGGATAGAAAATTGTCCACTACTTCTTCAAAACTATACATTAGCGAATTTACTTGAATATATAATGGATAATCTTACAAAAACGCGTCATCACGAAGTCTTATCTCCAAACCAAGAAACCAGATTGAGAAGAAATTTTCGGATATTATCTGTTTGGATGTCCATGTCAGTCTATTGGTTTGGGAGCCCAGTTTAAGGTCATATACCCCTAGATCAGTATAGAACTGTACGGAAACGTTTTTAGTGTGTTTTAAAGATTCTTAGTTGAGTGGGACGATTTTTTTAGGAAAGACTATAACTGCAATTTATGGAATTTACTCCTGTCCGGTTTTTTGGGGGCTTTGAGAGAAATAGATTCGCAAATGAATAGTTTTGAAGAAGTATTGGACGATTTTCTTTCATTTTTTGTTAGATTTTTATCCATACCATTGAACGAAATGAAAATAAAATAAAACTTTAGAAACAACACTTTGTAGACTAAAGAATAAATAACTTTTTATTTACTATTAGCGAGGTTTTACCAGGGAGAACTGCCAACTTTACCGGGAATTTACTTTTTCGAGTGTTTTCGAGACTTTTTTGATGACATTTCATCACGAGCGTAAGCTCGAGGGATGAAATTCCCCTGAAGGAAATTCTCGCTATGAGTAAATATGAAGTTTTATCCCATTCTTTAAGATAATAAATACATTTATTCTAGAAGAGCTAGCAGCGTTGATACATCTCAGGAATGGAAAAATACAGAAAGTTCTGGTGAAAAGGTTCAAGATACTGTGAGGTTAGATTTCAAACAACAAACAAACATTTCAAGATTACAAACACAAAATGTAAAGTTTGCAAGTAAATCTTTTTCAAATTTACAAGAAAGGAAAACCAATGTTTAGTTTTTAGAAAACCCATTTTTCTTCTTCTTATCTAGGGTTTCCGGAGAAATGGAAAAATTTCTTTTTTTCGCATTCAGTTCGGTTCGTTGGAAAAATTTCGCGAAAAAATATGCGAAAAATTGTTTTTTTTTTGGCAAATCTTGCATTTTTTTATCCCGCAAAACAGATTAACTTGAAATTTCGTGAAAAAAGCAAACATTTTAAACAATTTTTCTCGAATTTGTTGCATATTTTTTTTTCTCACGAAATTCCGCACCTTTTTAGCTTCCTTTCGCGAAAAAATCTAAGTTTTCGTTTGCTTAATCCCTATTCTTATCCAATACAATATCCAATACAATACAGATGAAATCTTTTACTGTTTTCTTTCCGCTTAAGGATTGTTTTAAATGCTTATCTCACGTGGATTTAACGGTTCTGTCAATATTCCAGAAAGCTGTGACTTTCAATCACAATTTGACCCATTCAGCATAATTTTTTAGTCTTTTTTCTGATATACTTTTTTACCGGCATATAGGTTTTGAATGAAAAATAATCCGCAAGTTTAAAGATTGTTGAATTATAGACCAAAACATAAATTTTTGTTCAGTAAAAAGAACGTTCCAAATTATAATGCATTATTTTCATGCTTAAAATTGTATTCAATATCTTCTTGAAGAGTTCTCTTTCTTCTGCAAGCATGTTTTTTTAACCTAAATACAATTTTTTCAAATGGTTCAATTCTTTAAAAAACTTGCTTTGATGTGTCACTAATCCTAGATTTTGATGTATAGATCGCGCCCATGTATTAGTGTATATCATGGGAATTAAAAGGCAAATTCAAGTTCGTCTTTGTTTAGAATTATTATTGTATTCCCAAATTCCAATAGTCGAGATAAACAGTCATAGGAACAGTTTCTAAATTTACAAAGTATAGTATCATAGTATGCAATAAAAACATAAACAAACAAATTTTAACTCAAGCAGACGAAACATCTTCAGATTACAGCTTTCCTGGTAGGCATCCCCATACTAATTTAAAAAATTCATTTACAAAGACGATATTAAAAACGTCACTCATATCCCATTTTTATTCAGACAACCTGTCAGTATAATGTCATGTTTAGGAGAAGCAGTTTAGAAGTTCCTTTTCGTAAAGTTAAAGATGAGTTTGACCCCAGGTACAAAGACCTGAATAAAAGGAAACGAAGTAATTCAGATCTTGAAGAAAAGGAAGACGATGACATGAACCACAACATCAATATAAAAGACAAGAACAGTGTGGGAAGAAGACGCGGCAGTGTTCATGTTGTGGATCGAAGACGACTTGAACATATGTTTAAGCACCAAGGTTCCCCTCCTAAAAGAGTTGAAGAGTCAAGCTCTCAGTGTAAGCAAGGACTGTTGAACTCTCAGACAAAGGAAAGGGGTGTTATTTGGGAGGATTTGGTGCAGGATAACAGGATATGTATGGGGGCAAAGAAGAAAATGGTTGGAGCTCAGGATATTGAAATACAAATAAGCGAGCATTGAAAATAAAAAGAAATCTATCATTATTATTTGTCATCAATTATAACCAGAAATATTTAAGCAATATTAAACATTTTTTGTAACTTTTTATCTTTGAATCATATCTACACAAATATAAACTTTAGAATATTTATATAAAAATCTTGTAACATCATGCATGCAGTGGAAACCATATAACAGTGGAATAGGAAAACGACTGTTTGTCAAGTTATGATTGTTATAAATGAATATAAAACACTGCTCGGGGTACATCAGCCTATTTTATCAAGTTTTCAAGGTACTCGTCAATTTTTTGCTTAATAAAGATTACAGATAAACATCAAAACAACATACGCTTTATTGAATGTCGTCTTCATTTTCCACTGTAAAAACACAACAGAGAGCTTTTCCAAATTCAATAATAGTATAAATATTGAAAAACAAACATCTGTGAAAGCACAATTAATTAGTTTACTTTTCTTTTTTTAAGAGAGAGACTATTTGAACACTTAGAAAATGTAATATGCTGGTTCTATAATGGTAAAATAAACCAGGTTAAATTTGCCAGGTCCCATACAAACAATTAAATTTGCCAGGTCCCACACAAACAAACAATTAAATTTGCCAGGTCCCACACAAACAACTAAATTTGCCAGCTCCTACACAAACAACTAAATTTTCCAACTTCCACACAAACAATCCAATATGCCAAGTCCCACACAAACAGTTGAGATGTATTGTTTTTTTTTCTTGAGTTTTCAAACCAACAAACAAAGAGAAAGTCTGCAATTTATGTAAATGAGAAAAGTCCATTAAAATGTTTGCGTGAAACAAGGTGAAATCTGAGATTATAATATGGAAAAATTTTATTGGCATGAAAGATGATTACATTTTCATGTTCTACTCTTTTACCTTTACTAACATCATCGTCTTTATAAGTTATGTGTACAAGGTTAGCCATCAAGAAAAAGGAATCAAAATTTTTTTAAACAAAGCATTACTGGTTCATTTTGGTCCATGCTGCAATCATTTGAATCGTATCTTTAATATATATAAAGTTGTAATCTTTCTTTGTTTGTCCGATTATAACACAGCAACACCTTGCGCAAAAAGCGTAAACGCATATTACTTTGGCTCCAATGACGCAATTATAGAGCAAATTTACGTAACTCTATGATTTTAAGTTAGTGTAAATATCTAATTTTTCTAAGGAAAATATTATATAGCCCGGCTCTAAGTAAAAATATGATGAATTATTTTTTTCAGACACACAAATTGCGTAAAAATGCGCTCAATTTGCGTAATCGCACACAACTCTAAATCTAAATTATTTGTTAAATATCTTAAATGTCAGATTTGCATAGCATTTTCCAAAAAAAAAAATTAAAATATCTTTAAAAAAAAAAAAGTTTTCTTTATTAGCATTAAAAGTGCCTAAAAAATTCGCTCTTTTTAAGCATTTGTTTTGAGGAAAATGTACATTTTTGGACATTTGGAGGAAAATGTACGTTAGATTCTGACGTGTTTGTTTAACCAGTGGCGTATACAGGAGGGCAGTAGTCCTCTTGCCCCTCCTGGGAGTTCCAGGGGGGGCCTCCCCCCTGAAAAATACAAAAATAAAAGGAAACTACGTTTAAAAAGTTGCACCTGACAATGACAAAGACTAAAGATTTAAGTTTAAATACACGGTTATAATACAAAATTTTAAGATACTTTAAACTAAAACTTTTGCAAAAACGAGACCTCGACACATTAGATGCTTATAACAATTGATGGAAGATGTAATAAAGGTATTCTATTTTCTATTTTTCTATTTTTCTTACAGTCAATTAATAAAGGAATTGAGTCATTGCCACAAACTCAAACATTCATACCTTTGGAACCTGATGTTGTAAACCTTTGATATTTCAAATTCAGAATAGGTACGCCTCTGACCTGACTGCCATGTCTCAAAATAATTTTATCTACAGAAAACTGTGGAAAGGATGACGACATATATAGCAATCCTTAAATCTATTTGATGTTGTTACAAAGCAAATAGGTTAAGTAGTAACTTATAAAATCACTTTTAAATTTTATGTTCATTGAATTCCAAAGTTTTCTTGTTCCTATTTATATACTTTGCTCGTCTGGGTGTTTGTCCGTTTGTATCCAATAAACGTCAAAACTCAAACATCTAAACCAACCGAGCCCAAAATTTGTGAGGCAACTCACATGGCCCAAGGGAAGGTTTAAAACATGGTTTAAAAACTTGTACGGGAAAAAATGTTTAAATTTATTATTTTTTTAATTCACCAACTTAAAGCCTAGTTTTTATAAACTCTTATTTATATGGTTAATTTTATCCCATCCTGATCAAATACGGAGGGTGGGGGGGGGGGCCCCGCCTATCCTATGACCT
Organism: Eurytemora carolleeae; assembly: GCF_000591075.1. Lineage (NCBI taxonomy): Eukaryota > Metazoa > Arthropoda > Copepoda > Calanoida > Temoridae > Eurytemora > Eurytemora carolleeae. The sequence continues at coordinate 46,669 of NW_019397260.1, forward strand.
TCTTAATAAATAAAAAATTAATTATGTCAAAGAATATTGTGGGGAAAGTAAAAACTGTATCAGTAAAATAGTCATGATGAACTAAAACAAAATATTTGTGAATATATAATTATAGAGCTAAATGAAGAAAATGCGTATTTAATATATGGCAACTATAAATAAGTTTTAACTTTTAATGTTTTAACATTCCTTTTTATGTCTAACATTGTGTTAACATTTCCGGTTTACAAAATGGAAACTGGAAATGTAAACCGGAAAAATTTCAGTTTTGCGAAATGGAAACTGGTAATTTTACGGTTTTTTGTTACATAAACTGGAACATTTCCAGTATACGTCACGTAAACCGTAAACATTCCGGTTTCCATTTGATCCGGAATTATCCCGGAATTCCGGTTAACGCAACAAATTTCCGGATCATTCCATTTCCAAAATGGAACTTTTGTTCCGGAAACCCTAGTTCTACTCAAAAGCTCTTAAATGAGAGGGTTTATGATTGAAAACATATTTATGATGAAACACCTGTTAATCTGTTTTAACATTTTCCTCATTCCTATAGGTCATGGAAAATAGAAGTAAATAAAAATTGTTTATAAGATTAAAGGGACTGTAAGCGTAAATTTAAGCAACCCTACCGCAAAGATAACAATACCCAAGCAACGGTACACCTTTAAAAATGTGAAAGATAGCGTCGTTTTTCTGACTCAAAAAGTGTTTATTTCTAAGAATTTCTCCATTGTGTCTTATAAGCAAGAAATGTGCAAATCTCATCAGCTTAATCAACCAAAGCTTTTAAGGGTTGTAAATCCAGCACAGCCATATTTGCATAGAGGGTCATTTGAAATTACGCTTACAGTCCCTTTAAAGACGCAGAAAGAAAACTTTCTTTTCTTTGGATAGTTTTTCTTTTAATTTTATTTTATTTTCTGAACTTTGGTTTTTTACTTTTATACTAATTTTTATATTATTTCAAACATCTGTCGTTTCTTTCCGTTTTATGTATATCTCTTTTTTATCCTCCTTTCTTTCGTATTCGCTTTTTTAAACTTAAAACCCTTTTTCCTTTAATTTATATTTCACCTCTTTACATCAATTCTAAGCTTTTATAATATTTCTATGTTGGCAATATTATTTTTTTAATTGGTTTGTTTTTTTGCTTCATTTTCTTTATTTCTTTTATTTTCTTTCTCTAACGTTGTAATTAACATATCATAAACATAATATCAATTTCCTTTCCCTGTACTTTCCGTTCTTCCCTTTTTCCGGGTCCCCTCCCCCCCCAAATTTTCCCCCCTCCCCCCCCCCCCCCTTCCCACTTCTTCTCTCCTTCTCTCCTTCACCCCCTGGACTCTAGCTGGGGGCATCATGCCAGAGAAAGTGTTCTTTATCTATCTATCATGAGATGAAAACCCTATCTATCTATCATCACTTTAACTATCTATCTATCTTCTCAGTTCTGAACAAGTATCTTTCTATCTAACCACTTGAATTTACTGTCTATCAACCTATCTAGTTATCTATCTATCTGGGTTTAAATATCTATCTATCTATCCAGCATATTTGGATTGAACTGCTTGGAATTCAGATGTTCTGTATGTAGGACTGCCTGTATGTGTACGGGACCGTAGAGCCCAGCAAATAACGGGCTGTACATATCCCACAACTGTACATAAACTGTACTTCTAACTTAACCAAATTGTGTTCAAATGATAATTTATTAGTTGTGAAGGACAATATGTTATATGTAATAAGTATACTCTGGTCTAAGATGAGACAGTTGTAGGATTCTGTGTTCCCGGCTTATACAGGCAGTCAGGCAGCTTAGGTGCCAACAAGGCAGTGTCAGGCTCAGGCAGACACACATCATACTGTAGGACATACACGTACATACTTATATCCAACCTCACTAGAGCTACAGGTCCTTCAATTTTAGTTATATATATTCACAGTGATTTTACCATCACAGCTTCTCAGCTCCATGGTAAATATGTATCTCATGTTTAGAGCTGTTTTTTTTACCTTCTAACCTTGGGAGCAAGCAATAACAAGAAATGTGTCCTTGCCCCTCCCAAATCTATTTTTTCGAATATTGCTCCTTTGCTGGGTGTTACTTTTAAACAGCTACTTTCTTGTATGTCTAGAAATAGTACACTGAGGACCAGAAAACTGTAGAATAGGAAGACGACATTAAAGATATGCTTTAGTGTATTTCTGTTTTTTTTTAAAATCCTTCATTAAGTGAAATAGGTCTGTTTACACTGCTGCTGTGTTTCGTGTTCATTGTATAAATATTTAAACCCATAACTTGAGTCTAAAAGTCGTCTTCCTATTCCACAGTTTTCTGGTTCACACTGTACAATTTAATACAGAGGACCACACTTGATTACTCAACCTACCAGCTTATAACCTTGCCTGACCACTCCTTATCTTTAATTTATTATTTTTATTCTATCCTGAATACTTTTTTGTAAAGTCTAATTTTTTCTCTTATTCTTTCCAAACTAAACTTAACTTTTCCAGTTCTACAAGCTGATTAAAAACCTTCTTAATTCAAGATGCTTTTAAACATATTTACTTACTTCAAGAAGTTTCTAAACCTATTATATTACTTCAAGCTGCTTCTAAACCTATTTACTTACTTCAAGTTGATTCTAAACCTAATTAGTTACTTTCAGATGCTTCTAAACATATTTACATACTTTAAGTTGCTTCTAAACCTGTTTAGTTACTTACATTTAAAATTCAGTGATGGTGATGGACCAAACCTCTGTAGAGTAAAAAAGTAGATGTTAGTTCCACATTTACTTACAGCTGCTTCTAAACCTATTAATTTACTTCTAGCTGCTTCTAAACCCATTTACTTAATTCAAGCTTCATCTTATCTAGATACTTTCATTTCCTCTAGCTGCTTCCATCTTATATCTAGCTGCTTCCATCTTATATCTAGCTGCTAAAGACCAGCTACTTCCATCTTACTACTGCTACCAATATTCTTATTTTTTAAGCTGTTTTAAATCTTATTTTTCCTATGAGACACTTCACATTCTTTCTATAATATTATTTTAATAACTTGCTTGGAATTTGTTTCCCTTTGATTTAAAAAATAGTTAACTCTGATGCAGAGTTTAAGTTGAGTGTGGAAATTAGACACCACTGTTGGATAAAAAATTAAATATGCACAAATCTGTCTGAAATAATCTAAAAATATCATTTTGGTGAAAAATGGCAAGATAAGGAACCGGTTTATTGTATATATATATAGTACATATATATATATATATATCTATATACTTATATTTAAATGACGCCATTCCATAGTAAAAATGAAACATGTGGAGATTTTTCTTAACAAATTTTTCAATCAGAACCATGTCGAAATTTGGTTGAACTCCTCTTAAAACCTACCCGCCCATTTATTCGAAAAAGCGCCTCTAATCCGACACAAATGTCTTTTAAAGATCCATTTATTTTAGCTATCTCTACATCTTGATCTGAACAGTAGGGAGGGAAGCTAGAGATATAGAAATATACAGATCTGCCAGGGAGGGGAGCTAGAGATATATAAATTTACAGATCTAGCAGGGAGGAGAGCTAAAGATTTATAAATATACAGATCTAGCAGGGAGCAATTGAGCTAGATATATATAAATATACAGATCTAGCAGGGAGCAATTGAGCTAGATATATATAAATATACAGTTCTAGCAGGGAGGGGAGCTAGAGATATATGAGTACACAGATCTTGCAGAGAGGGGAGCTAGAGAGATATAAGTATACAGATCGAGTATGGAGATGAGCTAGATATATATAAATATAAAATTCGGTGATAGTGATGGACCAAACCTCTGTAGAGTAAAAAAAGTAGATGTTAGTTCCACGTTTATTGAAAATATATTTCCGTCTGGGTTGACCCTCGTCAGTTCTTGAGGATGTTTTTGTCACCAAGATTAAAAATATACAGATCTAATAGGTAGGGGAGTTCTATTTGTGGAAATAAAAGGACATCATATAAACTATAAGGTTGTTATGCATATTTTAAGCGTATCATATATACTTTAAGAATGTCAAGCATACTTAAAAGATCACATTTACCCTAAAAATTATGATTCATGCATACTTTAAAGTTATCATGCATACTTTGAAGTTATCATGCACAATTTGAAGTAATCAAATGCAAAGTTTAAGGGTTTCATTCATAACTTGAATTTCATGCATACTTTGGGGTTATCATGCATACTTTGAAGTTATCATGTATAATTTGTAGTTATCATGCATAATTTGAAGTTATCATGCATATTTGAAGTTATCATGCATAATTTAAAGTTATCATGCATAATTTAATGTTATCGTGCATAATTTGAAGTTATCATGCATAGTTTGAAGTTATCATCCATAATTTGAAGTTATCATGCATAATTTGAAGTTATCATGCATAATTTGAAGTTATCATGCATAATTTGAAGTTATCATGTATAATTTGAAGTTATCGNCGTTAAAAAATAGAAAAAAAGGTTGGGGTGTACAGTAAAAATAGAAAAAAAAGGATGGGTGTACAGTGAAAAATTGAAAAAGGATGGGTGTACAGTAAAAAATAGAAAAAAAGGATGGGTGTACGTTAAAAAATCGAAAAAAAGGATGGGGTGTACGGAAAAAAATATTAAAAAGGATCGGAGTACAGTAAAAAATATAAAAAGGATGGGTGTACAGTAAAAAGCCACAAACTTTTGACATTTCAGCTTTCTAAAACTCATTTAAAGTCGACATTTTGGCTTTCTCCATATGTTAAAATTCCAGATGTGCTTTCTCACACTGATTTTGACACACGGTTTATCCTGGATTCAGTCGATAGATGTCTCTAGATGGTGTTCATTTGCTATTTGCCGCTGAAAGCTTTGCCGCCATGTATTTTCCAATTATGAATATCTGGGAAAGGAAAATAAAAAGCTATTCAGTAAGGTTCTAGTTTTTCAATTAGATATATTTTTATTATTTAATATCATGTTAAAATGTATTTTACTCATGAATTGAATATTGATTATTTTCACCATGCCAAGTAAGCAAAATCAATTAATGATCATAATATATGATATGTTTTAAACTAGATTCAGAAGATATGATATGTTTTAAACTAGATTCAGAATATATGATATGTTTTAAACTAGATTCAGAAGATATGATATGTTTTAAACTAGATTCAGAAGATATGAAATGTTTCAGCTAGTGTTTAATTAGTATTGTCTCGTAATTGTACATATATTCTACCTAAAACTGCCAAATGTAAGAAGCAATCCAAATGTAGGCTGATTTTTATGAGAAATATTTATGGCCATCAAAAATAATTTAATGTTTACACGTCATGTGGCAAACTGGTTCTAAAATAATAAACTTAAATTGGATTCATTCTTGAAAATTTTCAAGACAAGCAATTAACAACATTCTTATAAACGCATGATTTTGGGTATTCCTGCGACAAAAACATGTTCTCTTTAAATATATATATGTTTGTTCAGTGAGATATATACATATATATTAATTTATTATTCAATCAAAAAAATGAATTGCATCCTAGGACCTAAGACACGACGGCGTTTCATGGAGTTGCTTCAATCTTCAGCGAGGTCAAGTTATCATGCATAATTTGAAGTTATCATGCATAATTTGAATTTATCATGAATTTAAAGTTATCATGCATAATTTAAAGTTATCATGCATAATTTGAAGTTATCATGCATCATTTGAAGTTATCGTGCATAATTTGAAGTTATCATGCATAATTTGAAGTTATCATGCATAATTTGAAGTTATCATGCATAATTTGAAGCAATCAAATGCATAGTTTAAGGGTATTATATACAGCTTTCTGTTTATTTAATCAGCAAGGGCGTTGGATAAAAATATTTGAAGATTAAACATGGTTTTATCTATTGTAATCTCTATATATTAGGCTAAGGTCTTTGCATGAAAATCATGTTTTGGAAATTTTAGCAAATTATTTAGAATTTAAATAGTAAGGTACCTGTTCCAGGTTTGAATGAATGCAAATATGAAATTTGAATAAATTAAGTTTGAAGTTTACCTTTACACGCGGCTAGGTTCTACTCTAAGATATGCCTCATCCGGTATCTGGTTTCCGGTTCCTGGTATACGAGGCATTCAGGCTTATTCTTCGCAAATATAAGATTATTTATAAGGTTTTTTTACGTAAATATTAGGTTTTTTTTACGTAAATATTAGGTTTTTTAACGTAAATATTAGGTTTTTTACTTAAATATTAGGTTTATCTTTCAAAAATATTAGGTTTATTTTTCGTAAAGGTTTCTTCAAAAAAGTTTAGGATGTATTCCCTATATTTCCTGTATTCTCTGTATTCCCTGTATTCCTTGTATTCCCTGTATTCCCTGTATTCCCTGTATTCCCTGTATGCCCTGTATTCCCTGTATTCCTTGTATTCCCTGTATTTCCTGTATTCTCTGTATTCCCTGTAATCCCTTTATTCCCTGTATTCCCTGTATTCCCTGTATT
>NW_019397260.1:53359-55770 GCF_000591075.1 Eurytemora carolleeae
CCCTCCCTGCCTACTTCCCCTCCCCAGTCCTACCCATGGATACACACCTGTTTCTATACCTTTAAATTACAGGTGTGTGGTTTTACAATATATATATTTATATATATATACATAGCTAGGTTTACAGAGATATTTTTACACCATGATAAAGTTTTTAACAAATTGTTAAGAATAAATTTTAATTATTTTGCGGAAGCAATTTTCCGATCTTTAAAGATAAGAACAAGCTTAGAGTTTACTTGTAGAGTAATTTATTTTTAAAAATCACTACTTCCTTCTCATGTTTTAAAAGCATTTAATTTACTCAGCTGAATTTATGCATGAGGTTTCATTTAGCTAAGCAGTGTGAGCGCGAATAAGGAATGTGAGGGGCGCATTCCTGCGCCTAGCGAGCGCAACATGTTAGACTCAGTCCAGGTCAACGCTCCCAACTGTACACACACACACGTTGAAATCTCTAGTGATTTGAACCGGATACGACAAACAGAACCTCCCATTTCTTCCAAATCTTTCGAAGATTTTCTACAATTTTTTAGAGATTTTGATTTGGTATGAAATAAAGGTTTCCATTGAAAAGTTTCTATACCACGTGAAAAAGTACAACGTAACTATGTGTCCTTCTTTTCTGCGCTTACTGCCTGGATGGGCTGGGGCTCTGACGTCACCCAGTGAAAGTGGATGAAAGAGCCATCTAGCGTAAAATAGAAGAACCAGAAACCGGTTTCATTCATTTAACTTTTCTTATTCACACAGCACACTATTCAGTGGCCTTGTAAGATCTGCCAGTAGTTATTGTTATTTATGGATATATGTATAAAATACATAAACAGCTGCTTATCATATTATTATTAACTTTTTGTTCTGTTTCAGAAATCCAGTGGACATTTTATGGAATGGATAAAACATATATTTGTATGATGTTTAATGCTTTTAAAGCAAATTCTGCACAGTAAGGTAAAATTATGTATAATTTAATACAGGGTGTATGGGAAGCTTGACAGATAATTAACAATACTTAAAAGTCATCTGTGATCTTGGAATAATTTTCGGCATTATCTCGTGGAATTCATTTGACATTTGTTTGATTTTTTAAAACCCATGGTCCAGGCCTTTCCAAAATATGGTCTGAATTTCCGATTTCAAGTAGTTTTAAAAGCACAAAAATGGCAGACCACATTTTGGAAATCTATGAATGACTAGAAGAATGTTTTAAAAATTGTTTTAAGAATCATAAATTCACATTGAATGTCGCAATTTGTTTAAAAAACGAGGTTCTAAGATCGTCTTTATTCTGTCTAATTCTCCAATTAAAAGGGAATACTGAATCTTACACTTAATTTACTATAAATTAATCATTGTTACAAAGTTTGGAATTGTAATGCATTAATTTCTTAAAACATTTTTACACTCTTCTCATGGTTAGAACTATTCTTCGTAGTTCGTGGTTAGTTTTATTTTATTTTTTACAAAATATCTACATTTTGTGGTTTTCATGCATTCACCACAACACTGCAGGGCTCAGTAATTTTCAGGCGAAACTAAGTTTTAAACTTTATTATCTAATTATATATTGTTCAGCTTCCTTAGCATAAACAGAAACATATTTTAAAGTTTAAACCATTAGTTTCTAAAAATAATTTGATTTTAGTTTAGAATATATTAAGAAATGTTAGAAATGACATGAATGCTTGTTGTATGGTCAGCTGTCCGCAGCTGGACTCCTGCCCAGGCCTTAATTTTATCAATTTTTCCTTTAAAGAAGATGTCTGCCAAAAATGACCGTAATATGCCCGGTTTAAAGTTATACCTGGATTTTTAAGGAAGTTAAAAGCCAAAAACCTTTTAAACATTCATAATATTTCATGATTACACGGCCACAAACTTTTGACATTTCAGCTTTCTAAAAATCATTTAAAGTCGACATTTTGGCTTTCTCCATATGTTAAAATTCCAGATGTGCTTTCTCACACTGATTTTGACACAAGGTTTATCCTGGATTCAGTCGATAGATGTCTCTAGATGGTGTTCATTTGCTATTTGCCGCTGAAAGCTTTGCCGCCATGTATTTTCCAATTATGAATATCTGGAAAAGGAAAATATAAAAGCTATTCTGTAAGGTTCTAGTTTTTCAATTAGTTTATTTTTTTATTTAAAGTCATGTTAAAATGTTTTTTACTCATGAAATTAATATTGATTATTTTCACCATGCCAAGTAAGCAAAATCAATTAATGATAATTATTGAATTCTTTGTCTATTTGAAGATAAATAATTTCTATTTACCAGTATGAATACCATTTGTAGAACTTCCTTCCCTTCCTTTCTCCTTCCTTTCTCATTCTTTTCACCTTACATTTGCCTTCCTTTCAACTTCCTTTTCACATCTCCCTTCCTTGGTTTAAACTAGATTCAG
>NW_019397260.1:56021-70316 GCF_000591075.1 Eurytemora carolleeae
CATCTTTATCCTCTCCCTCCTTCTCCTGTTTCTCATATATTTTATTGTTTTTATTTCGTTGACGTTTTCTTATCCTCTCTCTATCCAACTTTTTAAGTTTTTCCATTCGAGTTTTATATATAATCTTTTAACAATTCAATAATTTCTTCCAACATTCATTCATTCATTTAGCAGAGTTCTGTTCCTACAGTTGACATATTGGTGACAGTCCATACAACGAAAGGGTGCAGGGGGGGTCCCCCCTCCCCCCCCTCTGAAAAATGTCCAGTGGCCCGTATCGCCTCCATCTGTTTGACGGCATATTCTGCTACTAATGTGACATGAACAACCGACATTATCACATGTTAAGACGCTTATACCGCGAAAAACAACTGTTAACCCCTCCTCACCCCTGACTTCCATTTTTTCAAGTTTTTCTGTGGATAACCCCCCCCCCCACAAACACCTAATACATTTGAAAATCATTGAAAAAATCTATTTTGTATTTCTAAAATTTTATTTCATTGATTTTCTATCATGTTTTTTCATGCCCAAATTTTTTTTTATTAAAAAAATTTCGACATTTTCTTTCTAGTTTTTTACCAAGACTATGTTTTGCTTTGTATTGTATGTAGTATTATTGAATTTTTAATTGTTTAAATTTCTTTTTGTCAAACATAAAACATTTGTGCGCTGTTTGTTGATTCAAGAAGTTTGCCTAGAGGAGAGCTATGACAACCGTTTAAAGAAGACTAAAATGGCATTAAAGGGACCAGCTTTCATAGAGGTCTGCAGGTGTAATAATCTCTGAGATCATTGTGAAAGCTGATTTCAAGCCTAATCAACGACACTTCATCAACGAAAGTTCCCGTAAATCAACGACACTGCTGAACATCATCGAGAGCTTCAATAAACTCTTTTCTCATATTACAAAACTTATGATAAAACTCGTTTCATATCACTACACCTCGTTATCCAGACATCAAATTAAGCAATTTTTTGTTAATTTTATGCATGCTAGAATTCACTTTATACTTTCATATGTTAAAATTAAGATTGAATTGTATTTTAATATATTAGATATATGTATAAATGTGAAAATGATAAAAAAAACTTTAACTGTGCTACCAAGTTTAATATATTTCCATGCAAGAAACTTAAGAAGACATTTGTTTTAAACAAATATTTGGAGGGCCCTGTATCAGTGTATCTTCCTTGTTATATAAAGATTATTATATGTGTTAAAATAATTATATATATCTATAAAAACAGTGCTTGGAGAGAGATTCCTGCAGATATTCATACCTTATTACCATACAATAAAAAAACATTTTCAATTTCTTTTACCGCCTTTTAACTAATATTATCGACAATTGATTCCCCCCAACAGCGGGATGTTTAGAGACTTTATACTGTTCCTTCTTGGGACAATTACATTGCGACGTTTTCGTAAACAAACTTGCGCAATTTTATTCCTTTTCATTCCTAACGACCAAGTTGTGTAAAACTACTTTTCCTGAAAATTAAGTATTTTATTAACCACTACTTTCATCGGCCAATTTTAGGCAAAGGAACTGAATCTTTGCCACAAACTCTGACTTTCGAATTCTTATATCTTTGCAACCTGATGTCATTATAGAGCTTAGATATTTCAATCTATAAATGTTGTTAGACCAAAAAACTAAGTTCGAAATATCACAGGTTTACACCATCAGGTTGCAAAGCTATAGGGATGATAAATTTTGAGTTTGTGGCAAAGACTCAATTTCTTTGTCGAGATCTTGGGAACCTTTGATAAAGGCCAATATTCAACGCTTCCCTGCACTGCAACTGTCTTTGAAACTAATTCTGTCATTAGGATTAAAATTAGGATTTTAATTTTTTTAGAACATTTTTATCCACAATAGATGACACTTCCATGATGACCTGAAACTCTTTTTTATTTATCTTGGTAAAGGTTTTTTAGACTTTTAATGATAGATTAAATGATTTTGCTAAGGAAATACAAATGAAAAAAAAATTCCGCATAGTCTTTTCTAAAATGTCATCCTTTGTGGGTCACCATATACTTCACTCTTCTTGCAATTGGATCGCGGATTTTGTTTGCAAAAAAGGACAAAAAATAACGTTCCAGTTAGATTTAGTTTACAACCTCTCCAAGTATTTGTGTTTCTTATAAAAAACTAATTCTTAACATTTTTTCGTTGTTTCCCAACATATCAGGCATTACAAATTATGGCCTATAGGAAATTAAAAAAATGTTTTTGTAAAACTAGCTCGACACATTTCAGATATGTTTGATTTTAAAGTTTAGAAGGGATACAAATACGATTGGAGCCATAACAGAACAGTAAGTAAACGTACATATATATAATATGAAGGAGCTTAATGTAAAGAGTAAAAACGTAGAAAAAGGATGGGTGTACGGTAAAAAAATAGAAAAAGGATGGGTGTACAGTAAAAAATAGAAAAAAGGATGGGTGTACAGTAAAAAATAGAAAAAAGGATGGGTGTACAGTAAAACATAGAAAAGAGGAGGGATGTACGGTAAAAAAAAATAATGGGTGTACGGTAAAAAATAGAAAAATGATGGGATGTACGGTAAAGAATAGAAAAAAGATGGGTGTACACTAAAAAATAGAAAAAAGAATGGGTGAATGGTAAAAAATAGAAAAAAAGGATTGGTGTACGTTAAAAAATAGAAAAAAAGGATGAGAGTACAGTAAAAATATAAGAAAGGATGGGTGTACAGTAAAAAATAGAAAAAGGAGGGATGCACGGTAAAAAAAATAATGGGTGTACGGTAAAAATAGAAAAAAGGATGGGGTGTACGTTAAAAAATAGAAAAAAAGGTTGGGGTGTACAGTAAAAATAGAAAAAAAGGATGTGTGTACAGTGAAAAATTGAAAAAGGATGGGTGTACAGTAAAAAATAGAAAAAAGGATGGGTGTACGGTAAAAATAGAAGAAAAGGATGGGGTGTACGTTAAAAAATAGAAAAAAAGGTTGGCGTGTACAGTAAAAATAGAAAAAAAAGGATGGGTGTACGGTAAAAATAGAAAAAAAGGATGGGTGTACGTTAAAAAATCGAAAAAAAGGATGGGGTGTACGGAAAAAAATATTAAAAAGGATCGGAGTACAGTAAAAAATATAAAAAGGATGGGTGTACAGTAAAAAATAGGAAAAAAAGGATGGGTGTACGGTAAAAATTAGAGAAAAGGATGTAGAATGAAGGGTAATCTATAAAGGATGTAGAATAAAAGGTAGAACTATGAAGGATGTAGAATGAAGGGTAATCTAGGAAGGATGTAGAATGAAGGGTAGAACTATGAAGGCTGTAGAATGAAGGTAGAACTATGAAGAATATAGAATGTAGGGTAGAACTATGAAGGATATAGAATGAAGGGTATAACTATGAAGGATATAGAATGAAGGATAGAATTATGAAGGATGTAGAATGAAGGGTAGAACTATAAAGGATGTAGAACGAAGGGTAGAACTATAAAGGATGTAGAATGAAGGGTAGAACTATGAAGGATATAGAATGAAGGTATAGAATGAAGGGTGTAGAATGAAGGGTATAATTATGAAGGATGTAGAATGAAGGGTAGAATTATGAAGGATTTAGAATGAAGGGTAGAACTATGAAGGATATAGAATGAAGGTATAGAATGAAGGATGTAGAATGAAGGGTAGAACTATGAAGGATGTAGAATGAAGGGTAGAACTATGAAGGATGTAGAATGAAAGGTAGAAATATGAAGGATAGAATTATGAAGGATGTAGAATGAAGGGTAGAACTATGAAGGATGTAGAATGAAGGGTAATCTAGGAAGGATGTAGAATGAAGGGTAGAACTATGAAGGATATAGAATGAAGGTATAGAATGAAGGGTGTAGAATGAAGGGTATAACTATGAAGGATGTAGAATGAAGGATATAGAATGAAGTGTATAACTATGAAGGGTGTAGAATGAAGGGTATAACTATGAAGGATATAGAATGAAGGTATAGAATGAAGGGTAGAACTATGAAGGATGTAGAATGAAGGGTAGAATTATGAAGGGTGTAGAATGAAGGGTATGGTAAAAGTAATAAACTGATCATTTATTTAAGTTATCTCTCTTTAACAGATTTGTCACAGATTATCTGACGGAGTATATGTTAAACATCTTACAGAAATATCAAGAAATATTAAACCGGAACCCCCTTCCCTTTAAACCCTTCCTTCACCCCCCCCCCACCACTCCCTCCTCCCAGCACCTGCCAATTTCCCCCTCACCCAGCCCCAAAATTCCCCTATCTGGATTCCCAATACGTCTCTATTTCCTATTCCTACGCTTTAAGTGATAGAATTAGCAGTCCATGGGACCAAATTTAATGTATTTGAGATATGTTGATAAACTACCTACTGCCGGTTCAAATTGCAACCACCGATTCAAAGCTAGTCAAAGATTAAGGAAGGGTTTGAATCGGTGATACAAATTTGAAAAAGCGGAGGTAGTTCAAATCCATTAAATTCGGCCCAGTTCTTTAACCTATAGGATGGGTGGAACACAGATCCAGTCTGCTATAATGGTAGGCGATTTTATCAATACAATGAAGACGACTTTTGATTTTAATTTTGATTGATATTAAGCTGTTAAACTGTATGGATACACATAAACATAGGATGTCAAGAGAAGCTGCAGTCAATATAAAATTGTAGTTCGAAAAAAGCTTGTTACCAAGCAAAATTTAAAAAAAAAGTTGTTTTCATTGTATTGATATAATCGCCTGATACTGTATGAAAATATTTACAATGCCTAGTTAGGTCTTTGATTTTACCTCCTTAACTCAGTTATACTTTTCGTTTGTAGCCTTAGACATGTACTTTTTAAAACTATATAGCACTTGTAATAAAATGTTGTTACTTTAAAAACGTGTTTTGAAGGGACTGTAATCGTAATTTCAAGTGTGTGTAAGCGTAATTTCAAAAAAACCCTCATGCAATATGATAACAATGTTCGATTCACAACGTTACCCTGAAATCTTTGTCTGATCTAGTAATTAGGCGTCAATGTTGATAATTTTGTAAATTGATTTGTCTTAATTATTGGTTCTGTATCTAAAGTAACTTGTGTAATCTACTGCAGGAAAACCTTTAGGAATTATCAGAATGATCAACTTTTAAAACTAGAAAAACGACGTCATCTTCCACATCATTAGTTTTCAAGGGTATCCTTGTGAATAGGGCATGGAGGTTCACTTGAAATTACCACTACAGTCATTTTATACGTTATCAGAGATATATATTAGTGTAAAATACAAAATATCCCGCTACCTGATTAAAAGATTCAAAGATTTAATTTTGCTTTATACTGGTTACGACTGCACTTGAAAAAGATATTAAATTTTATCCTACTTTTTATTTTTTTACTCCAAATATTAGTTGGAGCAAGGCGAAAAAATCGGCTTAATATTAATGCAGAAAAATGTAAACATGTTATAATTTAGAACCGCTCATTTGAGCAGTTTGTATAATTGGTCTTTATTTTGAGATGAGATGATTTATATAAAAATTTACCATTAAGTCGGGAACTGTATGTTTCATCCTAGAATTGTGCTTATTATGTCGGAATTGTATGTTTCATCCTAGAATTGTGCTTATTATGTCGGGATTGTATATCTAGCTTACGTATCATGTCAGAATTGACCATTCAGTCAGGGTTTTTTGTTTAAAGTCAGGAGTCCTGGTTAATCCGTTTTTTTTGTTGTTTAAGAATTGTGCTTATTATGTCGGGATTGCATGTTTTATGTTCAAATTAATCATTAAATCGGAGTTTTATGTTTTATGTCAGATAGTTTGAATAGTAAACCCTTGTTTAAACGCTATATATGTAATTAATGCCTTTATTTCACTCATCTTTATATCACCAAATCTCTTGTATTATACTTGTTGATTTTTATCTTTCTAACTTGGTAAATTTTTGTGTTTATAATACAGCTCGTGTGTTTTGAATTTGTGTTTATTTTTGTTGAGATGTCTGGGCAGTCTGGTCCTTAGAGGCTATATAGTACCGACCCAGTAGGAGGGGAGGGGAGGGGATAAATTATCTAGATATAAGTATATCCTAGCATTGCTCTAGCTTTTTCAGAATAAAACTTGATCAAGATAAGAAACTTTAATCCAAAGAAAGCTTAATAAACCTTTCATGATTTTATACCCAAAGAAAAAGTCTTAATTAGGAAAATTAAAATCTATAATTAAATCGGGCATTTTTGTTGAAAGTGAAGCCTTATGATCTTAAAATCTAAATCAGCGTGTGTGGGGATGAAAAAGCATTTTAGCATCATTGAATTAGGGGTCTTTGTAATCTCTGTTTGTCCAACCATAACTCAGGGACCCCTTAACCGATTGGGAAACTTGGGAGAGCCACGGGAATGTTCTTAGTCTGGTTTTGTGAGATTCTAAGTTGAGTGGGTCGATTTTTCTAGCGAAAATTTAGTCTGGACACCACCGGGTTCTTAAACTAGTTGCCGATAAAATAGTAGAGGGTTACCAACAAAGAATTGGATTAGAGACCACACAATATCATATGTATAAACTCTTTCTTTTTTAATTTTATATATAAGTGAACAATTTAGTCGTTTGACTCAATTTTAGAGACCACACAATATCATATATATAAACTCTTTCTTTTTTAATTTTATATATAAGTCATCAATTTAGTTGTTTGATTCAATTTCGTCGCTTCACGATTTAACAAAATTCACAAGATTATATTTTAACCAGAAGACAGAAAACAAAAAGTAAGAAAGTAAATAGAAGATTTTCAGATCTTTGCTGAAATCTGAATCTTTGATGGAATGATATAGAAAGAAATATATGTTTCAGAATGTCGTCATACTTCCTGAATATTAACTTTAGTATTAATACATTTTTAAAACGGAAAAATTGGCTGAGAAAAAAATCTGATTTTAATTTCATTTAGATTATTAATATTTATTATTAGTTCACTCCTTATCTAACTAGGATTGTAGGATGCTTCGCGTTCATATTTGTGCTTTAATTCTCCTTCTTGATCAATTCTATCCCTAATCAATTCTCTTCTAATCAATTTTCTTGAAATCTATTTTTTTCTAATCAATTCTCACCTAATTATTTCTCTTCTTATCAATTATATTCATAGAGAATAGAATATATAGAGAGGAATTTACTAGAAAAAAGTGTAAAACGGCCATTTTGTTGTACTGTTTCCATACTGCAGGTGTACTTCACATATTTATGCTATATAACCTGTAGGGCCCTGGAATTTCATTTTATAGAAAATCTAAAATTATTGCTAAAAGAAAACCAAATTATGAAATAGGCTGGTTTCATAATTGACCAATGATCATTTCACATAGACTCTATGCCTTCCACTTTACAAACGATGATTTTCCGTTATAACTATAAATCAAATGATGTTTTTATTCACCTAATTCATTATAAAGTTTATTTAACAGCTTTAAAAATTTCGAAATTAAAATGAATAGTCTAGGGAACATACTGTATTAATGTACTCTACTGCATATAATTTGTGAACATTTACATGATTTGTACACTTTGAACTCCCTTTCAGGCTGAAAGGGACTGAAAAAATTCATACCGAGAGATTCTTTTAATTCCTCTCTATATATTCTATTCTCAATGATTATATTATTATTAATTCTCTCCTAATCAATTCTCTTCAATCTATTCTCTCCTAATCAATTCTTTCCAAATCAATTCTCTCCAAATTAATTCTGTTCTAATCGATTCCTTCCAATCAGTTCTCTCCTAATTAATTATCAACTAATCAATTCGTGTAACCAATTCTTTTCTAAGTAAATCTCTTCTAATCAATTCTCTTCTAATCAATTATCTTATACTCAATCCTCTTCTTATCATCTCTCTCCTAGTCGATTCTTTTCAAATGCAATATAACAGGGTGTCCCAAAAAACATGGGAATTCAGTGACGAATTGGATATCGTCTTTGTTATGAATTAGCATTGTAATACCTAATTTCAAAAGCCATAATATTATTATGTCTGCTATAGTTTATTTTAAGAAAAGGGTAAAACACTATATAGATGTGTCTATAATGTCTCCACAAGATAAACACTGAAGACAGACAAGTAAGTTTACTCTTTTTGTATACTGCAATTTTCTTGTTTTACTAAGTACAACCGTACGCAGTCAATAGCAGACGAAACTCTTACAGATTACAGCTTTCTCAGTAGGTATCACTAAACTAAATCAAAGAATTATTTAAAAAGACGATATCGAATTCGTCACTGAATTCCCATGTTTATTGGGACACCCAGTACCACAACCTCAAAAACTAAATATTCAAATTTAAGAAAAAGCTTAAAAAAGTGTACGCTAAACAGTAGTGTACGCTAAACAGTTAGAGCTACAAGCTTTTTCAAACAAATTTAAACATTTTTTCACCTATTTTCTTCTCCCAAACAAACATACGTCTTTCATTTTCTTTCATTCTTCCTTTTTTCCTTCCTGCCTAGCTCATACTTCCTGTTTACCTCTTTAATTTTTCCTTCTTTTCTTCTTATATCACTTTCCTCTTTTATTCATCCTTATTTCCTCCTTCTTTTTTCCTTTTTCATTTCTCACTCTTTCTTCGTTCCTCCTTCTTTTTTCAGTCTTTTTTCTTCCTTCTTCCTTTTTTTCCTTTTTCATTGTTCCGTCTTTCCTCCTCCATTCTTTCCACTTTTTTATTCTTCCTTCTTTCCACCCTCATTCTTACCTTTTTCCTCCTCCATTCTTTCTTCTTTCTACCTTCTTTTTTTCGTTTTTTTTTTATTTTATTCTTTCATTTAATTTCCTTTTTTCCTCTTTCATTCATCTTTTTTCTTCAGCACGCAATTTGTTGCCAGTCACGGGGGGGGGGGCAAAAATCTTGTGAAAATGCGCGTTTAGGCAGGCTCTCTGCTGTTCCGAAAATGTGCTTGCCAGTCTCTTCGCTTTACGTTCGAGGATACTAGAGCGTCGGGAAACCCGTCGGTCGCAGGGTGCAATTTAAACTGCCCTTAATTTCTTCGTTATTTTTTTTTATTTTTCCCCTTTGCTCCTTCTTTTCCTCCTTTTTTTCCTTTTCATTCCTCTGTCTGCATTCCCTCTTTTCTCTTCCATTCTCCCTTCTTTTCTCTCCTATTCTTTCCTCGTTCTTTCTTCGTTATTCTTTCTTCCTTCTTTACGCTTTCTTCCTACTTTACTCTTTCTTCCTTCTTTTCTCTTTCTTCCTTCTTTACTCTTTCTTCCTTCTTTTCTCTTTCTTCCTTCTTTTCTCTCTCATCCTTTCTTCTTTACTCGTTCTTTCTTCTTTATTCGTTTTTCCTTCTTTACTCTTTCTTCCTTCTTTACTCTTTCTTGGTCATTGGTCATTTTTATGTCAAAACAATGACAAGCTAGGGGTGGAAAATGGGCTACCAAATTTTGGATATATAAAACATTCTTTATATTTAGGATTTCTATGACTAGGTACGTATTCCCAAGTTTTATAAATCCGACTGGAATGTTTATGTTTACATTATAGATCCAGTATTTAATCAAAACAATACTATACAACGCAGTACGGTTTTGTCTATCTATCTATCAAATTTTATCAAGCATCTAACAAGTTTTACAACTTTTAAAGAAATACTCCAATTTTAAACATAAAACATAACCTTTATGAATTCAGTCTTTTTTTTTGAAGATTTCGTATCCAAAGGATCCTAAAATATCCCTGAATGCAGATGTTTGCTGATTGGTCGTGTACAGTACTTGTACACAATAGAATATGCTGTGGAAAATATCGCATATTTTAGCTGATAATCGATCTCTGTAACTCTCTTATCTCTGGGCATGGTATTTCTCCTCTTCTAATCAATCCTTTCTTAATCAATTCTCTCCTTTGATGAAATTCTCTTCCAAGCAATTCTTTTCTAATCAATTCTCTCCAATGAATAAATTCTCTTCTAAGCAATTATTACTAATCAATTCTCTCCTATGAAAAAATTTTCTTGAAAGCAATTCTTTTTTAATCAATTCTCTCCTATAAAGAAATTCTCTTCTAAGCAATTCTCTCCAAATCAATTACCCAATTTTCTCCTAATCAATTTACCCCAAATCATTTTTTTCTGAATCAATTCCATCCTAATCAAATGGATTTGATCTATTTTATCTATATTTCTTCTATTACACATTATGCGTACAATTTTAATCTAACTCAATCTCTCATAATCTAATTTCCCGATTAAAGAATAATATAAGATGTTTAAATATGTTTATAAAGCAGGATTTTATTAATAACAAATGATTGTGGAAATAGCAACATCAGTTTTAACAATCAGAGAAGAGTCAAATAAAAAGGCACTTGAATCAGTTTTGTGTCTATTAAAAGCCTTAGCAATATTTCTGTAGGTACAGGGTGTCCAAGGAAACATGACAGTTTGTGAATAGTTTTAAATGTCTTCTTCCATAATTTTTAAAGTTCTTTGATACCAAAGAGAATAATAAAAAACATCGCTTGGAAGTATAATTATCATAAAATTGATTTCAAAGCAAAATATAATTGAGTAAAAGAGTTTAGCAAAATAAACTGCAAAAAGTCTTTGAAATATAATACTTCACATGAAAGAAGACATTCAAAACTATTCACCAACTGTCATGTTTCCTTGGACACCCTGTATGTCGATCTACAACGAACGATGGTTCGAAGTTTTTTTTGATTTACGCTTTCAAAAATATCGTTTTTCAATTGATGAAATGTATTACTATTAGGCGCTGATATTGATGAAATGTATATATTACTATTAGGCGCAGATATTGATAAAATGTATTACAATTAGGTGCAGAAATTAAAATTAATCGTTATTTCTTAGTTTATGACTTTTGTTGGAGTTAAAATGTTAAGTTTATGAAATCCCTTCACATAGAAGATTTAAATAAAAGGTGACTAGTATAATACTGTGTAACGTGTAAAGGAAAAAGTATTTTCTCAATACAAATATAAGACGCTAATACTGCTCATATTTCAGTTTTTTGTTGCTAAAATAGAAACTATTGATTATATCAATTTGAAAGTAAGACCAATTTTTACAACAACAAATAAATAGATAAATATTTATCAACTCGCGCAAGTTCTTTTTGGTAACTTTTCAAATGTTTATGGCCCTTCCGAAGTTTTGCTTGAGATTTTTATTAATAAGTTTAGTTTACATTGTAAGCATTAGAATATATTGGACCTTAATAAAATTAGAGATCGATTGGTAAAATTTTTATTTCTATCTGATATTTCTGTATAAGGATCATTTTATGAAAAATCTCATCTGTGGACTAGAAAAAACACAGGTTATAATAACATTTTTTGTGAGAAAACGCGAATCTTGAACGTTTGTTTTCTATATTCATCAACTTAAAGATTTAAAGTTTTAATCATCAATTTGCAGGTTTCTCTGTCAGGGTAAGAACATAAGATATTCAAGTGAAATTAGTTTAATCATTTCCAAACTAAAAGATACAGAAAACAAAAGTTGTATCCTCTAATATTGAACCTAATCTAACTCTTTTTAGGTAGCAATGGAAATATAAGAATTATCATTGACGGGTAAATGTCAAATTTTAGTATATCAATTTTCGGTTTCAAAAAATACTTCTTTTGAAAAATGACATACAAAAATAAATTCATTGAATTGAACTTTTAATTTTGTTTTCTCTGAAACATAAGGCACTTCCAGTACGGATGATTGGGTACATGATACATGACACATGTACAAAAAAAGAGGCAATATTATATAGAACAATAATCAGTTCTTAAAGAATACTGTTTTACGTACAACTTATATATAAATATAAATATATAAACATTACACAAGAAGAATGGTGCTATTTTACAACTTTCTCAAGATCTTTCAAAGTTCTATTCACTGCTAAGAGCACAGTATCTTAAAGTACTTCTAAAGTTTTTATTCACTGCTAAGAACACAGCATCTTAAAGTTCTTCTAAAGTTTCTATTCACTGCTAAGAGCACAGTATCTTAAAGTACTTCTAATGTTTCGATTCACTGCACAGTGCACGGTATCTTAAAGTAGACCTGAACAGTGCACAGTACACGGTATCTTAAAGTTCTCCTGTACAGTGCATGGTATCTTAAAGTACTCCTGCACAGTGCACAGTGCACGGTATCTTAATATACTCCTGCACAGTGCACAGAATCATAAAGTACTTCTGCACAGTGCACTGTATCTTAAAGTACTCCTGCACAGTGCACGGTATCTTAAAGTACTTCTGCACAGTGCACGGTATCTTAAAGTACTCCTGCACAGTGCACGATATCTTAAAGTACTCCTGCACAGTGCACGGTATCTTAAAGTACTCCTGCACAGTGCACGATATCTTAAAGTACTCCTGCACAGTGCACGGTATCTTAATGTACTCCTGCACAGTCCATCAGATGCCAGCATCTTAAAGTACTCGTAAACTTGCGATTCACTGATTGCTTGCAGTAGTACTCCCGTGTAGACTAAGACAGACTCCTCCTCTGTTCTTTTATTGACCCCATTCTTGTGGATTTCTTTGTGATGAAAGATAATACGAGGGATAATAACTAGAGTACTCGTAATAGGACTCCATACTTCTAGGGTTAGGATACTCCCTACCAACCCCGGGGTACTCCCCTCGCAACGGGTACTCCGGGGACGGAGCTACCCGAGGGAGCGGTGAGGAGTGAGGTGAGGAAGGAGTGGTAAACTGGGAGTCCTCAGGAGTATGACGAGGGATCCTCCAGGAGTATAAATCCTGGTATCCTGGGACACTTTCCTAAAATAAATATTTTTTCTTTTTAATATGATTTGATATGATATGATATGATTATACATTGGCAGGTCATAATTTTTAAACCAATCAATTGTTAAATAGAAATCTAAACTATCTATGTAATCCTTATTCAGAAAAGGTTTCGAGAGTACCGGTGCGCCTCTTTAGTCTCTTTAAAAAACCCATGTAAACTCATGAACAGTCACAGTTTTACCGTGTAAAGCAATAAAATTGATTTTGAAGATGAGAGAATTACTCTGTAGACTTTTACCTGAAGGTATGTGGAGCCGGTTGAACCTCCCTGTTGTAAACTAGACCCGGAGTAACGGAGATATTCCATCCCTAAACCTGGCTCCGGGGGGCCCTAAACATACCGAATATTATACTTTAAAGAACCGCAAGAGAAGTTCGGAAAAGGGGGGGGGCATCTGCGGGGCGTAAAAATTAAAGAAAGAAAAACTCTAACAGAAAAAAAGTTTCTACGGGAGGTTAGAAAAGTTTCTATGGCAGGTTAGAAAAGTTTCTACGGCAGGTTAGAAAAGTTTCTACAACAGGTTAGAGAAGTGTCTACGGCAGGTTAGAAAAGTTTCTACAGCATGTTAGAAAAGTTTCTACGGCAGGTTAGAAAAGTTTCTACAACAGGTTAGAAAAGTGTCTACAGCAGGTTAGAAAAGTTTCTACAGCATGTTAGAAAAGTTTCTACAAAAGGTTAGAAAAGTTTCTACAGCATGTTAACAAAATGTCTACGGTAGGTTAGAAAAGTTTCGACAGCAGGTTAAAAAATCTACGGCAGGTTAGAAATGTTTCTACGCAGGTTAGAAAAGTTTCTACGGCAGGTTTGAAAAGTATCTACGGCAGTTTAGAAAATGTTCTACTTCAGGTTAGAAAAGTTTCTACGGCAAGTTATACTAGTCTACGGCAGTTTAGAAAATGTTCTACGGCAGTTAGAAATGTAACTTTAAAAATTACCAAAATTCGCATCAATGTATCAAATTGTCTAAATAATTTTGAAATTACCGGGTTGGGGCGAAGTCTTTCTTCCTCCGAGGGTGTGTGAGGAGGTGTTAAAGGTTCATCTTTCCCTCCTCCTCCTGTAGCTCCACCACCTCCTCCTCTTGTAGCTTCTGTAGCACAACCTCCTCCTACTCCAACCCGTCCTCCAACTCCACAGTCAGGACTATCAGGAGACTGGGGACCCAACCCAACCCCTCGTCGACGCCTAAAAAATAAAAAAGTAAAACGGAAAGAACCTTTGCAACACAACCATGTCAGTTCAATCATTGCATGATCCGAACCAGTACAAGCATTAACCAGTACAAGCATTTACCAGTATAAGCATTTACCAGTACATGTATTTACCAGTACAAGCATTTACTAGTACAATCATTTACCAGTACAACCATTTACCAGTACATGTATTTACCAGTAAAAACATTTACCAATACAAGCATTTACCAGTACAAGCATTTACCAGTACAAGCATTTACCAGTACAAG